>NC_141607.1:28331009-28433509 GCF_047967505.1 Dipteris shenzhenensis | reverse complement strand
GAGTGGGCGACGATCAAGGAGAGATAAAGGAGAGATGTTTTGATGGAAGAATTTGGGAGCTACGATAAATGAGGGATATTAGAGGAGAGATAGTGAAGGAGAATGTAAACATGTGGAAACTTGCAAACAAAACTAGTGTGATTTAGTCAGAACTTAAACAAACAAAACTATAACCTTAGTGTTTGAGAAGAGAAACATGTGGAAACTTGAATTTCAAATTTCTCGCCTTTTTTTTAAATATGAATCCTTGTGTTTAAAAAGACAAACGTGTGGAAACTTGAAAATTGTGTGTAAAGACAACCTTGTGTTTGAAAAGACAAACTTGTGGAAACTTGAAAAGTGTCAAAAGACAAACATGTGCGAAAAGGAAAACTTGTGGAAACTTGAATTTTAAATTTTTTTTTTAAAATTTAAAATGAGTTTCACTTTCATTTTCAATTTACTAGTTTAATTTCTCAATTAAAATTTTTGAAATATAGTAGAAAAAAATGCATTTTGTGTTGGAATATAGAAAGTATAATTTTAATTTTATCACATTTTTGAAAATTTTAAAAGTAGTTTAACTTACATTCGTATATTATTAGTTTAATTTACTTCTTTTTAGGGAGAATTAATATATTCTTCTAGGTGAATATTAATTTTTTTATTTTTATTCTTATTTTCTTAATTTTACGTTTAAATTTTTATATTTTTTCATAAACTTTAAGTTAAATTAAATTTATTTATATTTCAAATTTTGTGATTTCAAACTAATAAGAATTTACTTTGTCAAGATTTAAACTTCTTATGATTGTGAGTTTTAAATTCTTATTAGTTTTAAGTTAAATTAATTTGAATTAAAAAAGAGTTTGGGGGTTTGGATTTAAGGTTTGGGGACTGGGGGTTTAGGGTTTGGGAGTTAGGGCTTAGGGTTTGGAGTTAGGGGTTTACGGTTTAGGGTTTGGGTTTGGGGTTAGTGTTGAGGGCATTAGTATTTGGGGGTTAGGGTTTAGGGTTTAGGGATTAGGGTTTAGGTTTTGGGGGTCAAGGTTTATGGATTAGGGTTTAGGGTTTGGGGGTTAGGGTTTAGGGTTTAGGATTTAGTGTTTGGGGGTTTGGGTTTAGGGTTTAGGATTTTAAGGTTTAAATTTAGGGTTCAGGATTTAGGGTTTAGGTTTTGAGGGGGTTTAGGGTTTAGGGTTTGGGGGTTAGGTTTTAGGGTTTGGGGGTTAGGGTTTAGGGTTTGGGAGTTTAGGATTTAGGGTTTAGGGTCTGGGGATTCGGGTTTAGGGTTTAGGGTTTGGGGGTTTGGGTTTAGGGTTCAAGTTTTGGGGGTTTGGGTTTAGGGTTCAGGGTTTGGGGTTAGGTTTTAAGATTTGAGGGTTTGGGTTTTGAGTCATTTTGGCCTCTCTGCCATCCACCACGGCCTCTTTGGCTCCCCTGCCTCTAGAGTTACCACATCCTCCTCCATAGGACTGGTTTTCTTGAGTTTGTTGCATATTCTGATTTCTACCATGGCCTCCAGATTGGCCTCCTCCACCTTTGCCTCCACCTCTTCCAACATTTGAGTAGAAGATAGTTTCTTTTTAAGCTCCTTCTGAAGAAGATGCACCACCATTTCTCTGCTCTTCAAAAATTAGAAGAGCAAACAACTCCTCAAAATTAGGAAATTTTTCATGGACGGCAATGGATGTCTAGAACTGTGCATAATCCTTCCCTAGACCATTCAAGGTCATAGAAATCAAATCATCATCTTCCACTGGCGACCCAATGGAAGCAAGTGCATCTGCAAGTTTCTTCACCTTCATGTGGTAGTCATTGATGGTCATATTTTCTCTCTGCACATTGTGCAACTCCTGCTTGAGCTGCATTTTCCTGGCTTGCGAATTAGTGCTGTACATTTTTGCCAAAGTATCCCATGCCTCCTTTGGCGTACTTGCATCCTGAATATGCACAATCATAGAATCTGAAATACTGATAGACAGCTAGTACATAACTTTTCTAGCTCTCTCATGCCATCCTTTAAATGCCTGCATTTCTTGTTGATTGGGAACATTAGGAAAAACTGGTTCTTCTTCATTTCATGTAATGAACTCCCAATAGCCTTTTCCCATAAGGAAATTCAACATTCTAAACTTCCATTCTTGGAAGTTGTTCTTGTCAAGCTTTTCAGTGACAATCTGTGAAAGAGAATCAGACGCCATTACAAAACACTGCAAAAAATTTTGTCACTATAAAAAACACAACTTTTGCCTCACATAGGCAAATTTGCAAAACTGACGAAAGTGGTATTTGACCACATAGTCACTTCCTAGTGACGATTTTGCATGAACAGGCAACAAGGATGATTCTATAACTCCCAATATCTCTGTGCATAGGCATACGATGCAATTTTTGTGGCAACTTTTCACTGACTTGCAGAGCAGTGTTCGCACAGCAAAAATAGGGCCTTTTTCTGAGTGCCTACGAAGAACTTTCACCTTCAAAATGGGCCCCGAAATGGCCTTGAATCAGAAATATAAAGTCACCAAGGGCTTTGCCCTTACCCACAACATATACTACCCTCTCGTCACACCGTGAAGGTCGTCTCAATTTAAGACAGTGCACTCTTGCACTTTCGGCTGTGCTACCTGTAGAGATTTGCTCCCAAACTCAAAAAAAGGAAAGCAACACTGGTCCTCTTACTAGGACACTGTAAACTTGGTTTGCTTTCTTGAGCTCCTTACCACGAACCAAGCTTTAATACCATGTGAAGATAGTGGGAGAGAGGGAAGGAAGCTCACTTGCAGCTTTCTCACATACACAATGGGGGAATACACGCAAAGATGGAGGCTGAAAACTGTTTTCCTCTTCTTAGTTGTGAAAGCCAAAAGAACTCTAGTACAAAGAAATAGAAGAACCCTATATGTGGGTCTCAAACCAAACTCAGCTAACTAAGGTGGCATACTAACTGAGCCACGAACTAGAGTAGATAAGGATAGCTATAATCCAGCTATTATTCATGGGCATGTACCAACTGCATATGGAGCTAACAAGTCAGTGACATAAATGCACAACGGTCACCCTAGCATATCATGAGTGGAGCTCGATATCTCAACAAAGGTTGATAGCAATGATGATTGAGTATTTTGGTAAAGAAGAGGAGCCAGAGAATGTGTACCTGCAGGTGGAAAACTTGAAGCAATCAGAAGGTGAGACAGCACGTCGATATGTGGATCAAGCGGCCATGCTCCTAGACCATTTAATTACCACGCAGGAAGATAATGCCAGATTTCGAGCTGGAATGACTCAACATGTGTTGGGCTATCTTGTAGTAGGAGCAAGTGATGAATTCCACCTCAAGATGAAATGGGAGAATCCAAAAACTATGGTGCTAGCACATGATATTGCTCAAAAGTTTGATAAAGTTCAATCTGACCGAGATCTGCTAACCCTGCTTTAAAGAAAACAATTCTCCCTCCGCAACTCCCTCAAATCTTGCAACAACAACCTGGGGTGTCCAACTCAGAGGCATACCCCCACCCCTCATTAGGGATGTATCCACTGCCTCCACCTCAAATGTATGGTCCTCCCTTCGATGCTTACCCTCAACAAGGAGTATATCCTCAACCTCCGCCTGGAAGATTTCCCTAGCCTCGCCCACGAGCCCCCCTCCTTCCTACTCCCCCGGCCCCTCCTGCTAAAGAACTCGGAGACAATGACCTAGCCAAGGCCCTGAATGATCTTCAGCTTGAGAGGTGGGCATCAGAAATCAAGCCAATCACCCTCCAAGAGAACATGCCAATGTTGTGTGCTACGAGTGCCACCAGAAGGGTCATTATCATGCAGAATGTCCCAATATTCAAAGGGTGAATCTTCTAAGTGAATCAAGCACCGAGGATTCTGACATGGAGATCCTTGACCTTGGGAAAAGAAGTTGTACCACCTCGGACCCCTCTCCAAACTGTGGCTTCGGCTACCCCAAGAAGAAGGTGTCCTTCTTAGAGCCCTCAAATGCTGAGATGGCAGACCCACAAACAGAGAAGACTAAAAGATCTCATAGGAGTAAGTGGTCGCCCTTGAATTTTCCCATCGGCTTGAGGCAAGAGGACTATTCAGTTGTTCAAGACCTTGCTCATCGGTCTTTGAGCATCACGCTCCCTCAACTAATAGCATTAAGCCCTAAGGTGAGACGTGAGCTATAGCAAGGGCTCTCAACAAGGAGGAGCAAGAAAAAGGGAAAGATACGAGTGGTCTCTTCTATCTCTAAAGAAATTGATCGGCACCCACATACAGTAGATGTCATCATAGATAATTGCCGTGTCAAAAGTGTGTGTGACAATGGGGGACTTGCATGAAGAAATTGAATTTGAAATGCACAAGGCATTCCTCCACTCAAATCAAGGTAGCAGATGGTCAACGACTCACCACCCTAGGAGTCATTGAGGATTTGCCCATCATTGTCAATGGGTTAACCACCACCATCAATTTCTATGTAGTGGACATCGAAGATACAGGCAGGAGTTACCCAACCATACTCGGGAGACCATGGTTGAGAAACAATGATGCAGTCAGCTATTGGAAGATAGGACACATGTCTTTTATTGCTTCTAAAGAAAAGATCCCGGTGCAACCAGGTGCCACTGAGCCAGAAGAAGAAGAGGAGCAAGACAGTGATACTCTCTCATTCTCGGTGTCTAAATTAATGGAAGAATCAGACAGGGGGGAGGAGTTCTCAAAGGAGGAAGTTTACAGCTAGTTCTCGATAGCTTGAATCTATGCTTTCCATAGACCTCATGCCAAGTGAGAAAGATGAGTTCCTAGAAATGTTCAAAGATTTCCGTGACCTCTTCACAACTAGCTACTGCCACCTTTGCCATGTGACTGCCATAGAGCACAAGATAGAGCCAAAGCCTTGATGCGAAGCCTGTGGCTCAGAAGTATCAGAGATTAGAGACCCTATAGACCGATGCTTTGCACTCAGAGTTGCAGAAACTTGTAGAAGCTGGGTTTATTGTTTCGGTTCACAATACTAAATGGGTTTCACCAGTGGTAGTCACCCCAAAGAAAACCAACAAGTGGCGGGTCTAAATCGACTATAAGAAACTCAATGTGGCCACCAAGAGGGACCATCATCCTCTTCCCTTTCAAGACCTCATTCTTGAGAAGGTAAGTGGTCATGAGATGTATACTTTATGTGATGGTTACTCCAAGTTTTATCAAATCAGAATTGCTGAGGAGGATGTGCTTAAAACCACATTTGCCACACCTTAGGAGATGTTTGCATTCAAAGTAATGCCATTTGGCTCACCAATGCTCCTACTACCTTTCAAAGATTTATGCAGATGGTTTTTGCTCCATATTTGGGGGTTTTCTTGGAGGTATTTTTAGATGATTTTTGTATATTCTCGGCACATAAGGAGCACATCATTAAGGTTAGGTTGGCCTTCCAAAGGGTCAATGATTCAAATGGTAGCCTCAACCCTGATAAATGCACCAGTGGAGCCACTCAAGGGAGGTTATTGGGACATATTGTCTCATCCGAGGGCATCAAGCCTTTTGACCCCGAGAAGGTAGAAGCTATCCTCAAGCTCTCCCCACCAACAACCAAACGTCAGGGATGCTCATTTGTCAATCTAGTAGGATACTATCACCGCTTTATTGATCAATATGCTACTTTGATGCGACCCATGACTATGCTATCAAAAGATGGAGTTGATGTCTCTTGGGATGAGGATTGTGATCATGGGTTTGTACAAATCAAGAGTGCTCTGGCTTCAGAACCCATTCTATGCAATCCTGATTAGTCAAAGACTTTCTATATCAATCTTGGGTCTGGTGAGCATACTTTGGCAGATATTCTTCTCCACCAAGGTGAGGATCGGTTCATGTATCCCGTTCGATTTGCTTCTCGATAATTGCTCAAAACTGAACGACTCTACTCTGAGGCTGACAAGCATGCTTTGTCTTTGGTATTCTGCATTTAGAAATTTAAGCATTATGTGGCTGGAAAGTCCTTCATCATAATCTGCAGCAATGGTCTTGCAAAGCAGGTTCCTCAATCACCAAATCCCATGGGTCGGTTGGCCAAATGGTTGGCACTTTTACAAGAATATGATTTTTCTTTCAAAATTGTAAAAGGGGGTTGTTCCAACTTGAAGAATGCTTTGATTGATTTGGATGAGTGCCTTGATGTAACCCTTGTGGCAGCCATAGAAGTTTGGGATCCATAGTATGGTGGTATCTATAGATTTTTGACTGCTTTCTCCTTTCCTCTAGAAAGTACTAGCTATGAGAGAAAGAAAATTTGGAAAGATAGTAGGCGCTACACTCTCTTTGATGGGGTGTTATACCGTCAAGTCCTGGATGGGGTACTAAGATGGGCCATTGATGCAGATGAAGTACCTAAGGTATTGAAGCATTATCATGATGGATTTTGTGGAGGCCATTATGCCAGTGACTATATAGCTAAGAAGATTTTACATGATGGGTACTACTGGCCGACCTTGTTCAAGGATGTCACTATGTATTGCAAAACTTGTGAACCATGCCATTTCTTTGGTAGGAAGGATTTGCATCCTGGGCAACATCACCCAGTGATGTCCATCCATCCATTTCAGAAGTGGGGAATAGATTTTGTTGGGCCCCTGCCCATGACTGCCCGCAAAAAGAAGTATCTTCTGGTAGCCACTTAGTATGTCACTAAGTGGGCTGAAGCTATCACCCTCCCTACTACAAATGGTAAGGCAATTTCAAATTTCATATTTGAATGGATTTGCACAAGGTTTGGGACACCCATCGAAATAGTATCTGACCATGGGAGTCCATTCTTAAATGAAGCAGTGGAGTTGCTCATGGGTCACATGGGTATTGATCACCACACTTCTAGCATCTATCATCCAATGTCCATGGGACAAACAGAGCGGACCAATGGCCTCCTTTGTAAAACCATGGGGAAAATGGCCATAGGGAATAGGAGCCAATGGGATCAAAAGGTCACCAAAGCCGTGTGGGCTTACAACATCACCCATAAAACATCTATAGGTCACACTCCTTTTGAGTTGGTGTATGATACTGAGGCAATTTTACCACTAGAGATAGAGATTCTGGCCTTGAGATTGGCACAACAATAGAGGATGATAGAAGATGAACATGTAGAGGCCATGTTGGTGCAACTTGAGAAGCTAAATGAAACCCAACGCCTTGCACTCCATCAAATAGAGATCCAAAAGAACCAACAAAAGGCCCGCATGGATGATAAGATTCGCAAGGGATGGGAAAGACACTTTGTTGAGGGGGATGTTATGCTATGCTTTGATAATAGATTGGACCACCAAATGGATAAAAAGTTGCTTCCACTATGCCAGTTCATACACAATCATCAAGGAATGTAGCAATGGGTTTGTACAAGTATAGGAGCTGCATGAGCCATATGGCAAGAAGGTTATCAGCAAGCATTACCTCAAGCCCTTCTTTGTGTGTGATGTTCCCAGGTGTGTGCTTGTATGTGTGGCAAAAGTATAATAAAATATGGTGTGCATAGGGCCTAGGGTTGAGGTGGCAGGGCATGACCATGTGCCACGCTTCCACGTAAGAGGACCCATAAGGTGTGTTGTACATGATCCATGGTAGTTATAATTTAAAATGTTAAGGTGGCATGGTTCCTCCATGTGCCACCCCTCCACCTAGGTAGTCCCATGCTTGCATTTAGTGAGACATGGGCCAAGGACCACGGGAGAAGTAATATAAAATAGGTGGAGATGGATATTATAATGGATTACTCCCTCCATGTAGGATAGGCCCATGTGGGGGGGGTGTAGATAGTCCAAGAATGCAAGTTAAATAATGGGGAAAGTAGGATGAGGTGGCAAGATTCCTTGTGCCAGCCCTCCACTTATCCTCCTAGATGATTGAACATATTATAAAATTGGAAAGAGACCAGGGGAGTATCTTAGACTTGGGATATGGGGGTTGATATATGTGGAAAAATGAGGCCAAGGGTTATCGCACACAATTGAGAGTGTGTAACCACCTAGCCCACATGGGAGACTTTTCCACACACACCATGCATGCAGGAGGATGCATTTATTGGGAGAGACCCTCTCTCTTGGCTATAGAAGGAGGTAGCTATTTCTTGATGGAACACACTCATTCTTGTAAAGCCACCTAGCTAGTACTTTGATTTCTTCCCCTCATCTTTCCTTTCAAATAAAGCATGACCCTCCTCCCTTGATGTCTCCATCTCTACATTCCTCGTCCCATCATGTACATGCTCCTCTTCGCCCTCTCCCTTGCCCCTTGTGGCATAGTCCCTCTCTTCATTCCCACCCCTCTTAATCCTTTTTCCCCACCTATGTTGATGCTTCTTCCCTCATGTTCCCTTTTCCTCTATGGTCCTCGAGCGTCGCCATGCCTTGCATCTAGCATCATGCCTTGAATTCTTTTCTAGTTAATAGTGTGTGTGTGTGTGTGTGTGTGTGTGTGTCTATATGTATGTATGTATATGTATTATATGTATATGTGTGCGTGTATATATATAGAGAGAGAGAGAAAGAGAGAGAGATCCTACAATAAAAGTTCAATTGAAATCAATAATGCACTTAAGGAATAGATTAAAAAATAAACATAAATGATTTGAAAAAGTGACACTAAATAAATTGCATATAACAATTAGGTAGCAGGCTAGACTAAATGAATTGCCTATAACAATAAGGTAGTGCATTAAACAAAATAAATTGAGTGTGCCACCAAAAAGAACCATATGTAACTAGAGAAACAAAGATAGAGATAAGGAGAATTGTATATAAGTGCCACTAGGATAACTTCACCACACAGCACTTAATAAAATAAAATCAATGCCATAACAATAACACAATAGAGGGTACAACAACATGGAAAAAATGAAGTGAAAGAACTTAATTATGTAAGATCAAAGCTAAAGCATGAGTAAGAAAGCAAGCTTTAAAAAAGAAAATAAAAAACGAAATGAAGGCTAAAAAAAGAAGGCATTAAGGGTACGGTCCAGCCAAGAAAAAAGGGGGCTTGAAATTTACAAAGAGGTTGTTTGTCAACAACCATACATAGACTAGGCAAAAAGAGCCTTTAGTGAAAAGGTAAAAGCAAAGAAAACATGTGTAAGTGGCATGCAACCACGATTGCATCGTGTAATGCTATGCCAAGAAGAAGACCACATCCTTACAATAACGAGCACCCATATGTAAACATACTTTCAAAAAAGACCAGACAAACTATTAAGAGACTAAGGCACAAAATGAGCTCTCAGCCATCTTGGCGCCAAACAGTAACGCTAAGGGAGGTAGCAAAAGCTAAGGGAGGCAGCAGAAGCTACGGGAGGCAAAGAGAACAAAAGCTAAGAGAGGTAGCAAAAACTTCTTCAATGAGAACGAAAAGCTTCACGCCAGTAACCAAGAGTTACCAAAATGAAAGTGGGCAACTACAAGCACATTGCGCCAAGCAAGTCCATTGATAGTGGAGCACGTAGATGTGCCAATATAGAGGTACAAAGGAGAAAATGCAGTAAAGGGAAGGTTGCAACAAACCACTAACCAAACAAGAACACAATCTATGAAATAATTTGATAGTATTCATGAACATGATAGTAACCAAGTGGCAACATCCATCGTGAAGGTAATACAAAAAGTCAAATATTCTCATGGATGTTTACCTCTTATCTTGCAAACACATGCCAATAATTGTTAGAGAGAAAAAAATAATGGATATACATTTGCTTTGTCCTCAATGCTGGTTGGTTTGAAAATATTTGACAATTTGAAAATGGGTTTTCTTCTTGTCAACCATAGACATGAAGACATAGATCAAATATTTAGTCACATATCTGAAGAGTTAAAGTTAAAGGATTTTTTGGCTATGAAGGATATGCTACCTCAAATTGAAAAGAAAAATTGGTGGCTCTCAAAAGAAAGAATTAGAATCCCATTAAAAGTGGAAATCTTGAGGACATTCATAGTGTTTGTCTTGAACCAATACTTGGTTGGTTTAGGACAATTACATTAAGTCCAAGCCATCTTGATCTAGAAATTAAGTCGTGTATGCCCCGAATAGTAGGAAATTATATTTAACTAATTTAAGTACTAAGAAACACAATAATTTAACCCATCGAGCTAGTCAATAACTAATGTTTGTTCAACCACGCAATGAGGAGATGATGCACTAATAGATACACACAAATCCACATTACTTCAGGTTTAGGATGCATGATAACCTCCAGCAATGCAATGGAAGCACTACTCGATATTTACTCTATAGATCTATAGATGGAATTGACTTATGGGGTAAACCATATGCTTTATTAGAAAAAATAACATAGTTGGAAGAAACTAGATTTATTCTCACAAAAATCAAAGCACGTGACATGGATTAAATGAAAGGCTTACAATCATTCATTTTTCATGCTAGAAGTATGATGCAAAAATGCCCATAGCAATCAAATAAAAATATGGATATAGAAAAATAATTTAAATGAATCTATTGTTGAATATCTAACAAAATACTCTAACTATTTTTGTGACAACAAGATTATTCAAGAGTATCTTTATTTGTTAGAGATACTATAGCTAAGATATGGAAGATATTGATAAATTCCTTTTGCGTAGTAGATATTGCAATAGGAATGGTGTAAGCCCCCAATGCACCAGAGTTTGTACAATTTGACAAAATCCAAGAGGGTCCTTTTATTGATGTTTGGGCAACTGGTTTGGAATCAAACTTGGATGGCCAAGGTGGCCAAATTTCAATGGTAAAAGTTTATTGAATAGTAAGGTATGAAATGGGAATCCCTAGCATGTTTAGAGCTTTGTGGCATGAACCAAAACCTTTGAAAAGTCTCCCAAAAAAAATACAATGAAACAATTTTATGAGGGTAGTTTGCAAAAGAAACATGAATGAGTTCCAATAAAAGAGGACTTGAATGAAGGTCAGTAGAATTGTTCATTGTTGGAAATTGAGGACTCAAAATCTAAAAAGAATCATGGGTATGATGTGGAGAAAAGTATCACAATTTTGATAGCAACAACTATGCACATATTAAATATAATTTAAATAGACTTGATCATGTCAAAATGTAGTAATAGAGTTTGATGACTCTAAAAGAGGTTCACACAAAATGGAGTTTTCTTGCTTGATTACCATTGGGTTTAACTACTTTGCATATGCCCTTGCAAAGGCCATAGTTATCTCCATGTTGGCAAGGTGTTGTTTCTAGTAGAATTTATTGTGGAAAAAAGCATGAAATCTCTATATACTTCAAGACATACACTTCGACCATTTGGGTTGTGAGAGAGAGTCTATTTATTGTGGTTGTCAAATTGAACGACATCTTGGATACTATCTTATGTATTGAGGTACATATCACCCAATACAAGCCAATGAATGTGAAGGGGATTATGTGAGGTATTTGAGATTTCCAATAGTTATTTTTTATATGTAAATTTTTATGGAATTTTCTTTTATATCAGGAATATATTTTGGTATTGGAATTTTGATGTAACTTTCCTTCATATTTGTGTGAGGTGCCAATCGTTTTCAAAGAGATGGTGTTTTATACATGTCTATGCTTTTGCACTTTTTTTTCGAAAAGCTATAAGTATGGAGATGAGACATAGGTGTTTTGGTACTGAAAGCACATGATACTATAAGAAAACAGTACAACGTCTATGCTCAACAGATAATAGGATCTTGTATGCAAGAGAGAAAAGCAGATAGTATGGAGAATCAAAATTTTGATTACTGTAAAACTGATACAATAGATGGTGCTACCTCCCAGCAGTGCGCTCCTGTGAGAGAAGCTTTGATGGCATGTAGGGATGGAGGCTGGATGCGAAGGAATCATGGTTGTTGTAGCCAGTGATGATAATGGGCTTCACAAGCTTGCTCTTATATAGCCACCACTCATAGTCGGTTACACCCAATTGGGTGACTGACCCAGTCCACCCAAAATGGCCGACTGAGGGTCAATCCCGAAATAGGCCACCAACCACATGATAGAGCCGTGGTGCAAAATAGAGCCATCTGAGATCATCTGGGGCTCCAAACGGGCCCCGCAACCTAAGAGTAGGCTACCTTAGGAAATGCTCTGTCTACCCTCAATGCGGTCAGTCATGGGATGCCTTTCTGCACTTGCATGTAGCCTAGTTGGCAGTGTGCCAACTCTATCTGAAGCCATCCAGCCATCGGGCCACACATGGCCCCCATCTGGTGTCCAACCGAATAACCGAGCTACTCAAATGCCTTCTCCTCATATGGGGGGCTTACAAGTAGAGTTAACTGGTTCCTGCATAGTTACATGAGAGTGGAGCATTGATATCTAACACCCCCCCCTCAATGTCCACCTGCAAGTGAACTTACTTTTTCGGCCCAATGCCAAGTCGATGAAGATGCCTCTCAAGCAAGTCTCTTCCAAGAGCCTTCGTGAAGATGTCCGCAGCATTCTCTGTAGTCGGACAGTACACCAAGTCAACCTCTCCATCCATGATGAGCTCATGTACAAAGTGATATTGAATCTCAATGTGTTTTGTGCGAGCGTGGAATATAGGGTTCTTTGCAATCACCATGCAACTCTGATTGTCACATGATAACTACATAGGCTTATTTAGCACTGCACCCATGTCCCCTAAAATCCTCCTCAACCACACTGCCTCACAAGAAACAAAACATGTTTATTTGTACCCAGCCTCAATAGAAGAAAGAGCAACTGTGGGTTGCTTCTTGCTGACCCATGACACAGCTCTAGATCTATGTGAGAAACAGTAGCGTATCACTGATCTACTGCTGTCCACGTCTCGTGCCCAATCTGAGTCAGAATCTAGTCAAGATGTTGCCCTTAGTATAGGTGATGCCATAATCAAGTGTGCCTTTGTTGTATTTCAGCACCTGCATCCCTGCCCTCCAATGGTTCTCCCGAGGCTTATTGGAGAACCTTCTTAGTACACCAGTCACAAAGCTGATGTCCGGCCGCATGTTGCATAAGTAAATCAAACTGCCCACAAGCCTTTTGTACTTTGCTTCGTCCACTAGTGGTGATGAATCCTCATTTGAGAGCTTCACATCAACCTCCATAGGGGTGCCAACTGTCTTGCACTTAGCCATGCCAAATGCCTTCAGTATCTCTCCAGCATCTTTCAACTGTGAGATGAAGATCTGTTTTGGCTCTTGCCAAACTTCAATCCCCAAACAGAAATGCATTAGTCTGAGGTTTGTCATTTCAAACTTTCTTCCTAGCAAATGCTTTGTCTGCGAGACCTTCTCTTCATGGTTTCTTGTTATGACAAGGTCATCCACATAAAGAACCACAATCATACACCTACCTCCTTCTCTTAAGATATACAAATTTGCATTAGATGGGCTCCTCCTAAACCCATTTTGCTAAAAGTAGGCATCAATTCATTGGTACCACACTCGTGGGGCATGTTTCAACCTGTAAAGTGCCTTCTTTAGTTTACAGACTTTACCTTCTAAACTGAGGATCAATCGGGGATCACAAAACCTAGTTGTTGTTCCACATGTACCTCCTCCTTGAGATCTCCATTCAAAAAGGCAGATTTTACATCCATCTGAAACACGGGCCAACTTCCCTAGGCTGCTAAAGCCAAAACACTGCGAATTGTGGTTACTCAAGCTGTGGGAGCAAAAGTATCTTGATAATCAAAACCATGTACCTGTGCGAATACTTTTGCCACGAGTTGAGCCTTGTACTTATCCAACGTGCCGTCGGACTTGTACTTGGTTTTGTACACCCACTTGGTGTTGATTACCTTGTATTTTGGTGGTTGATTTACAAGGTCCCAAGTGTTGTTCTTCATTATGGAGCCATACTCTGACTGCATAGCCTCCATCCACCTATCATCACCCTATGCCTCTTCAAGACACTTGGGTTCATCAGAATGGATCACCTTTGTCATCAAAGCATAGTTGACCAAGTGTTCCAACGCCCTTCTTTTCTTCTCTAATCTCTTGGACCAGTGGTGTTTGGATGGTTTCTCCTCAATGGCTGGAGTTTCTCTGCCATCTAAAAGTTTCTTTACCCACTTTGGGAATAGCCATTGTCGTTGTGGTTCTGCAAGCTCTTCTTCCTCTTCTTTATCTTGAATCTTCTTAAGCACCATTGGGGGAGTTTGGCCTGCTGTTGGTGGTTGTACTGGATGGATATCATGGTCCCAGTTGTTTGGGAAGGAAGCATCCTCCTCCAATTGATGCAGCTATTCTGAGAAGACCACATCGTGACTTACTATTACCTTCTTGGTAACAGGGTTATAGAGACGGTAACCCTTCGCCTCTTCACTGTAGCGCAAGAAAATACACTTCCAGCTCTTCGGTTCCCATTTGCTCCTGTTAGCATCAGGGACATGCACCAAACAGTCACATCCAAAAACTCTGAAATGTGTAGCTGAAGGTTTTCTTACTAGAAAAGGCCTGCACTGGAGTCATCCCATTCATAGCCTTCGTGTAGCTACGATTTAGAATGTAAACTGCCATGTTGCATGCTTCAGTCCAAAAAGTCTTTGGCAAATCTTTCCCTTTTATCATACTCTTGCCCATTTCACAGATGACGTGCATCTTGCATTCTGCTACTCCATTTTGTTGTGATGCATGTGGTGGGGGTTTCTACCTCTTGATCCCGTGACTTTTGCAGTAACTTTCGAATTCACTTGATGTGAACTCTCCACCTCTCAACTTCTTCACCTTCCTCCCCGTTTCTTTCTCGACCATTACATGCCATTCTTTGAATTTACTAAAAGCCTCATCTTTAGTCTTCAGGAAGTATATCCATATCCTTCTATTGTAGTCATCAATCAGTGTTATGAAGTAGTAGGAGCCACCCAAAGCTTTCGTCTCCATCTTTTCGTAGAGGTTCATGTCAACGCACTCTAGAGGAGCCTTTGCCCTGCTGGCCTCTTTAGGAAAGGGCTACCGATGTTGCTTGCCCATCATGCAAGCTTCACATACATCGGGCAGACCCGTAATTCTGGTAGCTCTGCAATCATTCCACTTTTATGCATCTCCTTTAAAGAACTAAGGTTTAGATGACTAAACCTCTCATGCCACAGCTTAGTGTTCTTCACATCGGCTCGAGCACTGAAAGCTGAGAGTTCATAGATGTTGTTGCATCGTGTACCTTTACCAATGACCTTCCCTTGAAGATCCAAAATTTGTGCGCCATTCTTATCGAAGTGAACTTTGAGGTCTCGATCCACCGTGATCGTAGAAATGGACAACAATTTTCTCTTAATATCTGGCACATAAAGAACATCGGACAACCATTTTAGAACTCCATCTGACTTGAGAGCAATCGTACCTTTTCCTTTTGCTGGACATTTTGCATCATTGTTGACTGCTACTAGGATGCCATTCCCTACTAGATGTAGAGAGGTATACCAATCCTTCCGACTGGTCATGTGGTGTGATGCACCACTGTCAATAATCGATTCATCCACAGGTCCATGAATGCCTCCATGCAAATCTCCTCAATTGCTATGAACAACTCTACTGGTACTGCCTGCGCGTTGTTACTGGACTCTTTCTTTACTCTGTTCTTCTCATATGCAATCTTCTTTCGGTACTCATTCTGCTTGTGCCTTGCCTTGTTGCAATAGAAGCACTTGATCTTCTTCTTTCTCTTTTTATCATCAGAAGAAGATGGGTTACTAGAGTCCTTACCCTTACCTTTCTTTGATCCAGCATAGAAAGCTGAATCTTCTCCAGTCCTCGTCTTTTGATGCATCTCCTCCTCCATAAGCATTGCACTAAAATCCTCAAAATTGAGGGGTGGATTTCTATTTTGTGTATTCAATGTTGTAACAAGACCGTCGTACTTTGGTGGGAGAATCTGTATGCACCGTCATGCTAGATTCGCATTGGTGATGGTGATGCCAATCGCAATCATCTGATCGTGCAGATTCTTCACCCTGGTGATGAACTTCTCTGCCGCTTTAGACTTAGACAATTTCTCATTCGTGAGTTGAGTCTCTAGATTCTAAATCCGCATCTGATTCGTGTCTCATATTGATTTTTCAAGACCGTCCATGCCTCCTCCACTGTGGTGACATGTTGAATTAATTCCATGACAAAGTCACTTACACTGCAGACAATAGAACACAGTGCATCTGCATTTCTTCTTGTCCACGCGAGAATCTCATCCGCAGTTGGTACTATTTGTTGTCCTACATTGGTTGGATCCGGTCTCACAACCAGCTTCACGTCCACCCCAATAGCAATATCCCAAAGCTTGTATCCGCTTAGGATTGTCTTCATCTTGAACTTCCAGAGTGGATAGTTAGTGTCGTCCAACTTTCCGCTTTCACCGAACGGTGGGATTTGCAGTCTTGTAGGCTGGGCCATCTCTCGCAATCTACTTGCAAAGAGAAACACACTACCAAATCTTCTTGCTAGAGTTCAAGCTCTGATACCATGTAATAAAACAATACGTCTATGCTCAACAGATAACAAGATCTCGTATGCAAGAGAGAAAAGCAGATAATATGGAGAATCAAAATTTTGATTACTATAAAACTGATACAATAGATGGTGCTGCCTCCCAGCCATGCACTCCTATGAGAGAAGCTTTGATGGTGTGCTAGAAACAGTAGAGGACGGAGGCTAGATGCCAAGGAATCAAGGTTACTATAGCCAGTGGTGATGATGGGCTTCACGAGCTTGCTCTTATATAGCCAGCACTCATAGTCGATGAGACCCAATTGGGTCACTGACCCAATCTACCCAAAATAGCCGACTAGGGGTCGGTAGGCACAGACCACATGATAGAACCGTGGCACAAAATAGAGCCATCGGGGATTATCTGGGGCTCCAAGCGAGCCCCGCAACCCGAGAGTGGGCTGCCCTAGGAAATGCTTTGTCTACCCTCAATGCGGTCAGTCATGGGATGCCTTCTTGCACTTGCATGTAGCCTAGTTGGCAGTGTGCCAACTCTATCTGAAGTCGTCTAGCCATCAGGCCACACAAGGACCCCATCTAGTGTTCAAACCAGGACCTACTAGATAACCAAGCTACTCAAATGCCTTCTCCTCATATGGGGGGCTTACAAGTAGAGTTAGCTGGTTCCCGCGTAGTTACACGAGAGTGGAGCATTGATATCTGACAGATAGAATAAACTTCAAGTTATAGGCAAGCTGTTACAAATCAAGCTGGTAACACAAAGGCCTCACTCATTCATGATGTGCACAATGTGGTTGATTGGAGTTGTTAATGCTAGTGCAAGACAAAATAAAGCTCCACAACCATGATAAAGTGGGAGAGAGAGAGAGAGAGAGAGAGAGAGAGAGAGAGAGAGAGAGAGAGAGAGAGAGAGAGAGAGAGGAATGCACACGATATAGCTACTTATACACTATGTTGTATTGAACATAGACATGAATATATACATGAGAACCACTTCAGGTTAGGGTTAGTGTTAGGGTTAGGGTTAGGGTTAGGGTTTACCCTCTTAAATTGCACTGGATAAGTAGAGGGTGCACAAGATCTTTTTGTCAATATCATTTGGTGCACATGATAGCATCTAAGATTGAAAAAGAAAACAAGAAAGAATCAAAGTCATATGTGCATGTGTGAGCATAGTGACTATGTAGCAAAATCATGTACAATGAGTGCAACTTATGTGATCTTGTACATAACATGCATTTCCCCATCTTAAGTTCTAGGTCATATGTTTCCTTTGGGAATAAAACCCAAAATATAGGACAAAGGGAAGAGGAAGGAATTATGCAGAAAGTAAAGTCCACTTGGATCAAAGATTCTTCAATCGAAACATGACTATGTGAATGAGGTGTGTATGGCTTCATGCTAAACATGCCAAATCTAAACATGTCATGTGTAATTGTGAATTGTGCATTTACTATGTAGAAGAGGCATTGAGATGTGAAGCTATCCAATGTATCCATGAAGATGTGATCTTGTAGGTTATAACAAACAAGGGTGTCACCAACCCAAAAGAATTGATAGCAATGTGTGAGGTATGCTGCAGTAGAACTATAATCTCTGTCTAATTATGTGGGGTTGAAGAAGACTGCATAGTCAGTGTGGATAGAGTGATATTGGGGCTGAAAACCTGCGGCCAAAGGTGCAAGTGTGATACTCTACTCTATGAAGAAGAGGCCCAAAAAAATGACAAGGTACGGCATGTTGAGAGTTCACGCTCAACATCATGTGATCATGTGTGCATAGCACCATCACGTGATCATATGTGCATAGCACTAACCTTATAGAGTGCTATAAAGGAAAGGGTTAGATCCCCTAACCCTAACCCTAAAAGGGTTTGTATATATTCTATTTTTTCAACTAATTCTAGTGTACAGTTAGTCATTTGTGGTGTGCTCTCTAGCTGTGCCCTCTCTCCTCATCTCCACTCTTCTCCTCTCCCCTCTTCATATTTTGTCATGGTATCAGAGCTCCCTTGTCTTCCGCTGAGACATTGCGATTCTTGAGAGTGTGAGAGAGATTGTGAGATTGAGAGTTCTCTTGAGTGATTGTGAGATCCTTCCCTTCACTTCCATTGAGAGAAAATTCCGTCCATTTGGTGAGACATTTCCGTCCATTGCAGTTCTTCTTGTGAGAGGTATTTGTCTTGAGAGCTTTGTGAGAATCCATTTTCTGTTTTAGTTCTTTGTATTGATTAGAGAGAGAGAGACTATTCTCTATTCTTGGTGAGAGGAGAGCTTTGAGTGTTCATTCCTTTGAGAGTGAAAGTAATCCATTGTGAGTTTTGAGACAGCAGACAGGGAGAGATTTCATTGAGAGAGAGAGAGAAGACTACATGTAGAGACCCATAGCTCCAAAGCTCGACTCAGCTGGCAGCACCAACACTCAAGCTTCAAGCAATGACTACGGTCTCCGAGAGCTCCCTAGCCTCCAGCATAGCTCCAAGCATTTGCTGGCTACTCCAGCACAGTCGCGATGTTGAAGGGTCGATGGGCTGCTTCTAGTCGGTGTTGGCGACTGCACTGGAGCGTCACGATTGCCTTGAAACGAACGTTCAAACGCAACGGTTCCTTGTAGCAGACGGCAAAAAGCCCACAAACGAGCGGGGAATCTGGACCCTTATAGTTTCCGGCACCTCTCCAGATCTGTATCGGCAGGCATCAGTTCAAATCGTGCTTAGAGAAACGGTCGAAGCGTAAGCTGCAGTCCGGAAACGAGTCAGATCCCACGCCTGTTCAATGGTTGCCCACGAAAGGCCTTCTCCCGTACAACGCTTTGCCCAGATGCCGCTCCATTTGCTCGATCGACAGTTATGCTCTCCCGGAAACTCCGAATGCTATGTTTCCTCTGCCCACTTCTAAACGGCATCGACGGAAATCCGCAGGGAGACGAAATCTCCAAGATTCCGTCAGAATCTTTCAAAGATTCCGGTCTCCCTCCTTGCGACACGTGGCAGCCCACACTCAACCCAACCTTATCCTTAGGGTCACCACTCACCCCAGAAGTGCTCTGCAGGTTGACACGTGGAACTCTATCCTCCACGTGGCATCCAATCTGCCACATCATCACCTTATCCTTGTGCCATGTGGCAACATCATCTTATCTGCCACGTCAGTTGCCACATCATCACTACCACGTCAGCACTGCCATGTCAACACTGCCATGTCATCAAGCCACGTCATCAGGCCACGTCATCAGTGCCATGTCACCCTACTGACATCATCTGTGCCACCTCAGCACTGCCACCTCAACAGTCACTGACCCCTGCAGGCATAGTCCCTTGCCAGGCACACTGTGCACACACTGCATGTGCACACTCCTGCCACCTCAGCACAGAGCTTCACTGGCACACCTCTTGCTAAGCACAGTGCCACATCATCACTGCATGTGACTCACAATGACACATCATCATTGAGCACCATTTGCACTCCTTTTGCCCCTCCACCTAGATCAAGTCATATCTCTTGATCCAGGAAGAATTTGAGGGTGCTCCAAAAAGGAAAGTCGCTCGATTTTTCGTGCTCTACGCGCTCGTTACATCACATGCACATCTCGGTGCAAGTTACTCACATTTGAGCCTCGCCGATAAAACCACTTCCTTCATGCACATTTTGCCTCTACATCGACACATCTGACCCAGCACTTAAAAAGAACAAAGGAAAAGGAATTATTTGCTGCTCTTTCATCGATCGACGGTTGGTTTAGATCTAGATCAGAGTAGACTAGATCGCCATAGAGGGGACGCTTTGAATTCCCCAAGTTGCCAATCTAAGCCATGCCCAAAATTCTCGACTAGTACCTACTCAGTCCATACGCTCACATCCGATTTCACATCATTACATAACCTGAAACCTTACGTTCATCAGTTCAGTGAGCAGACTTCAGAGTTCAGAGGCATTGCAGATTGATTCAGTGGGCAGATAGCACTTGATTTCACACACACATGCCACCATTGTAAAGCCTATTTGGCTATCTCACGGCATCGTGCACATCATTTTTTAGCCTTGTAAAGCCTCTTGGCTATTCCCGGCATCATTGCCACAAGCCTTGTAACACAGATCAGATCTTATATACTGCAGTTCTATCTTCACCCACGGTACAGAGATTTCACTTGGCATCTTCAGTGTATTTGTAGTTGATTCATACAGAGTTTTCCAGGACACTTTTTGAGTACATTGTTTGCACCATGTCAACTAGCAACCTCAATCTGGAGGCATCTGCTAAGTTAGACAACTCCAATTACGGTACATGGAAATACCGAATGGAGACCATTCTTGTGCTTCAGGACAAATGGGAGTATGTCGATGGATCCATACCTAGACCATTGGCCAATCCAGCCACCAGTAGCTCTACTCCATCTGTTGTCACAGCACCAGCAACGGGATCTACATCTACACAAACAGCTTCCGCACCAGTAGCAGATCCTGCCATTGCCCGAGCTCAAGCAGAATGGGATAAGAAAGACAAGTATGCCTATCACCTGATCAAGCAGAATGTGCAAGATGTCATGCTAGGATAGCTCAACACAGTCAAGACATCAAAAGAAGCATGGGATATGTTCGCAGCTCTCTATGAGTCCAAGAACACATCCAGGATTCTCACCCTGAGAAACCAGATCAACCAGAGTTTCCGCAACAGCAGTGAAACCGGTCATGCTTATGTACTCTGCATCAAAGACTACAACAATCAACTTGCAGCAGCAGGAGAGACTATGAATCCCATAGAAATGGTTCAAGTAATCCTGAATGGACTAGGAGAAGGATATGAGAATCTAGTCCAGAGTATTGCCATCCAACGGCAAATTCCAACACTGGAAGAACTTCAGTCAGTTCTACTTGGTGAAGAACTCAGGACTCAGGCCATTCAAGCACGTAAAGGTCATTCTAATGATCAGGTATTCACAGCTTCAGACAGAAGTAGAGGCAAAGGCAGAAACAGAGGTAGATCATATCAGAAAAGTGGTCATCATCAACAAAGTCAGAATCAGCATCAGCATCAGCAGCATCCTCAGCAACATCAAAATCAGCAAAGAGGAAATCATTCCAACCGAGGAAGATTCCAAGGACGAGGGAATGCATCCACCAATGTGTCAAACATTCAATGCAACTATTGTCACAAGTTTGGACACTATGAAAGAGATTGCCGCAAGAAGCAGTATGACCAAGGCGGTCAATCCAGCAGTAATCAACGAGGGAATTCCCGAGGAAGAGGAAATCATCATGGTGGACATTCTAGTCACAGTCATTTTGCAAATGAACATGGAAATATGTTTCTTGCAAGTGAGGAATTGCATCAGACTGATACAATGCACCTAGACAACTGATTTCAATCCCAAAGAGGATTTCAGCTATCAAGTCGACCAAGTGGAACAGGATCCTTGGTACATCGACAGCGGTGCATCATCTCATATGACAAATCATCAGGAATGGTTCATAGAAATGAAGCCATTAGAAGGTCAAAAGAATGTCATCTACACAGCAGACAATACACCGAAGGGACAGGTGTTATCCCTATGAACAATTTCACTGGTACAAAAGGATTAGTCAAAGATGTGCTCTATGTTCTGAAGCTCAGCAAGAACCTTTTGTCAGTAGGTCAAATGACGGAACACAACTACAAAGTCATCTTCGATGGTGATGAATGCACTATCAAAGACAAATCCAAAAGAGGTCAACTAGTAGCAAAAGGTGTCAAGGAAGGACGCTTATATAGGATGCTAGCTACAGTACCAGATAAGCATGCCATGTCATCTCAAATGCAACAGATGCCACTATCCGCAAAATGGCACAAGAGATATGGTCATGTCAACTTCAAGTACTTGTTAGATCTCCGGAATCAAAATATGGCAATTGGGATTCCGAAGCTACAGTTTCTTGGAAAGGTTTGTGAAGCATGCTGCTTCGGCAAACAAAAGCGAACCAACTTTGTCAGAAGTACCTCTCGTGCACGAGGTATTCTTGATTTGATTCATACAGATGTATGGGGTTATGCCCAGACCCGCAGCATCAATGGTTCACTTTATTACTTGACCTTCATCGACGACTACAGCAGATATTGTTGGGTCTACTTTCTGAAAGAGAAATCTGAAGTGTTTACCAGATTTCAAGAATTCAAAGCCATGGTAGAAAACCAGACAGGCAGAAAGATCAAGGTCATGAGATCAGACAGAGGAGGTGAATACATGTCTTCAGCCTTCATGAACTTTTGCAAAAATCACGGCATTCGAAGACAATTCACATGTGCAGATACTCCTCAGCAAAATGCAAGAGCTGAAAGGAAGAATGGGACTTTAGCAGACAGTGCTAGAGCAATGCTTAGTGAAAAGCATCTTCCGAATCAGTATTGGGCAGAAGCAATAGCTACAGCTAACTACTTGCTTAATCGGCTTCCTACCGAACCGATACAAGGTATGACTCCTTATGAAGCATTCACTGGACACAAGCCACGCATTGGGCATCTCCGCAAATTTGGTTGCATAGCATATGCCCACATACATGATGATCATCGCAGGAAATTGGATGCGAAGTCACGCAAATGCATCATGGTTGGCTACAGTGAAGAAAGCAAAGCATACAAATTGTATGATACCATCAACCGCAAAGTCATTATCTCCAGAGATGCAATCTTCGATGAGGAATCAGAATGGAAAACCTCACCTACACAGGAGATAGAAGCATCGACTTCATAGTCACCTACAGAACAGGTTGATGAAGAAGAGCAAGAATTGCCAGCAACACCCCAAGCAGTGCCACAGCAGCTCAGACGGTCTACTAGGGAAAGCAGACCACCAGCCAGATTGACATATGCTCAGAAAGGCAAAGCAATTCAGGTGGAAACCACCAACTATGCTCTTATGACTACCATCATGGCTACAGAAGAGCCAGTGTACTTCGAAGACGCAGTAGATAAGCCAGAATGGCAAACTGCTATGAATGAAGAAATGGATGCTTTGTATAAAAATAACACTTGGGAATTATGCGACCTTCCACCAAGAAAGAAGGCCATAGACAACAAATGGGTATACAAAGTGAAGTACAATCCAGATGGCAGTATTCAGAGATACAAAGCCAGATTAGTTGCAAAAGGATTTGCACAACAATATGGCCAAGATTATGATGAGACTTATGCTCCAGTAGCAAAGATGGATTCCATACGGTTCTTGATATCACTAGCGGCACTCAGTAAATGGAATGTGTATCAGCTCGATGTCAAGAATGCATTTCTCAATGGTTATCTAGACGAGGAGGTCTACATGCAACAACCAGCCGGTTATGTTGAACCAGGACAAGAGAACAAGGTTTGCCATCTCAAGAAAAGTCTCTACGGCTTAAAGCAAGCACCCAGAAGTTGGTACAGCAGAATTGACAAGTATTTTGCTGATCTAGGATACATGAAGTCCAATGCAGATCATACTCTCTACTACAAAGTTCAAGGGAAAGATATTACTATTGCACTTTTGTACGTAGATGATCTCATTGTGACAGGAAGCAAGGATAGCTTCATCAGAAAGCTAAAACAAGACTTATCTGCAGAGTTTGACATGAAAGATCTTGGACTTATGCACTATTGTCTTGGAATTGAGTTCTGGAGAGATTCAAATAGCACATTCATGAGTCAGCTCAAGTATGTTGACAGTCTCCTGAAGAAGTTTCATATGGCAGATTGCAAGATTGCAGCCACTCCCATGGAACAGAGTTTGAAACTTACTAAAGATTCAAAAAAGCCTACAGTCAATGACAGATACTACAGGCAACTCATTGGATCTCTTATATATCTGACAATCACACGGCCAGATATTTGTTATGCAGTAAGCTCACTAGCACAGTTTATGGCAAATCCAAAACAGTCTCACTGGAATGCAGCCAAAAGAGTCTTGAGATACATCAGAGGTACAAGACAGTTTGGGATAGAATACAGAGGAAGTCATCCACGGTTGCATGGATACTGTGATGGTGACTATGCTGGAGATCATGAGACTAGGAGATCGACACAGGGATATGCATTTTTCCTTGGTCAAGGTGCTATATCATGGTTGTCAAACAAACAGCCAACTGTTTCTTTGTCTTCGACTGAAGCAGAATATAGAGCACTCACTACAAGTGCATGTGAGGCTATATGGCTCAGAAGACTATTGTCAGAAATAGATTACTTTGATGAGTCAAAGCCAACAATAATATACTGTGATAATCAATCGGCTCAAGCATTGGCCAAAAATCTAGTATATCACTCCAGGACAAAGCACATTGATGTCAGAGAGCACTTCATCAGAGAAAGAGTGTTACTTGGTGACATCACACTGTAGCATTGTGATAGCAAAGAAAATGTTGCAGACATCTTTACCAAACCACTCGGTAAAGAGCTATTCGAGAAACACCGACTAGCTCTTGGTTTGATGCAGAGGAAGGACATTCCCATTAAAGGGGTGTGATGGAATGTAATGCCCAGTCCTTCTTCGATTCCCCAGAATCATCATCTTGAGGGAAGGCCTACTTCATGATGTTGATCTTGAGGGAAGGTGTTGAGAGTTCACGCTCAACATCATGTGATCATGTGTGCATAGCACCATCACGTGATCATATGTGCATAGCACTAACCTTATAGAGTGCTATTAAGGAAAGGGTTAGATCCCCTAACCCTAACCCTAAAAGGGTTTGTATATATTCTATTTTTTCAACTAATTCTAGTGTACAGTTAGTCATTTGTGGTGTGCTCTCTAGCTGTGCCCTCTCTCCTCATCTCCACTCTTCTCCTCTCCCCTCTTCATATTTTGTCACGGCAACCTATCAAGACTGAATGCTCAACAATCATGAGTTGAAGGCCATTTGATATGTGTATGACTAAACATCCGTCGGCATAGGGCATAGAATATGTCATAGGTTCAAGGTGGAGTTGACAAAATAAAGGTCTAGAAGCCTAAAATACAACTGTGAAAACATATGATATAAGTGATTGAGAGAGAGAGAGAGAGAGAGAGAGAGAGAGAGAGGATTGCACATGATCTAGCTACTTGTACACTATGTTTTATTGCACATGAACATAAATATCTACATGAGAACCTCCTAGGGTTAGGTTTAAGGTTAGGGTTTGCCCATGAACCCTATCTTGATAGTGCAATTTATAGTATCCTCAACAAGCCACTTTTTAAATCAAGATCCTTCTCTCATATTGTTCATGAGAGAGTGAGTCAAGGAATGGCTAGAGCCTTTATTTAGGCTTCTCAAGAATCACAACATTGAGTTTACTCTTGTACTTCTTTTACATTGAGTTTCTCTCTTTCAATCTGTTTAGCCTTAGAATGTAGTAGAAAGGGCTCTCTATGTTGAAGAAGTGAAAGGAAAGCATGAAGTTGAACACAAAATGAGAATGCTTGCTTGCTTATGGAATGAAGAAAGGTGAGGTCCATATGCAGGCACCTCTACATGAGCCACCAAGATCCATAATCATCTCTTCAATCATCTCCTCAATCAGCTCCTAGAATCTCTCAATCATCTTATGTGGCACCTAACTATGCCTCTAGCACACACACATAGAACCCAAGGTGTGCCTGGGGCATATACCTTGAGATATCCCATCAAACCGCCCCTCAAGGGAATGCCTCAGGCTATGTCAAGGATACATCTAGTCTCATAGTTTCTCATGCCATCTCATGGTGGTCAAGGATAAATCTATGGCTAGGATCTCATGCTATCAAGGGTTCCCAAGGGTGTGAAGTAAACAAAGGGATACATAAAATCTTCCAATGGTTATCTCCCCTGCATGTACATGCACACAATGTCTGCAAGAGGTACCATGGAGCAAAACACATACACATGGCCTACATCATATGGTGACTAGAGGTGTTTACAAAGAACACAATAGTTTATTCCGTTCATTTTGGAGGGCTATCCAAGAAGAGTACTTTGACTCAACATAAAAGAGAGATCTGGAGCATATATGGAGATGGTTCAAAAAGCATAATCTTCATAGGAGGCCTCATCTTGTGGAGGCACATCAACTGAAAGTAAATTGGCAATTTTTGGCTTTGTAGTTGCTTCTTTTTAGCCTTAAAAAACTTTCATGGTGATTGTTTTTGCCACAATATTTGCAAGGATTGATCTTGAAGCAATCTTTTGAGAGGTGATTAGTCTTCCCACAATGTTCGCAAGGTGAAAACTTGCCCTTTTGAGTTTTTATGGCATAGGCTATGTCATTGCCTCTCTGGAGTTCCATGTGCCTTTCTTCTTCTTGAAGAGCAGTGTGTCTGGAAATTTGGTTGGTACTGATGCTCCCTGATTTTCATAATTGCAGATACTAACTTGTTTGCAGACTTGTCCATCATGACATATGACAAAGTGAATTTGTGTAGTAAATAGTAAGATGCATGTTCATAATGATATGATAAAAGAACACTTACTTGAACACCCCATGAAAGCCTATAAATGAATTGACAAACCAACAATGGTTGTCATCAAGATCCCATACTATTAGGCTCCAATGTGAGCTACATCACCAATAAAGAGCGATGAGATTTATCACAATATTAAGTATTAATTGACACAATATTATAAATAAAAGAGTAAAAGAAAGATTGAGACGATACTTACTTCTCATAATATGGCATAAAGACGACTAGCATGCCATCCAAGTCTAAAGGTTGTAGCATTGAATAAACATCATCTATCGTCTTCTTGGTATCACTAAGTACAACTGAAAGGAGAGAATCGAGCTTACACACATGATTCTATACTGATCTAAGAAAGTGAGATATAACCATACTGCAGCAATAAATAACCAAATGTTAGAAGTAGATTGAATCAAATGATTGAAGTATCAAGCCAAGAGATGTTCATATCAAACATGAGGATAGCAATCATGACTTTGTCATTAGCCTCTTTCAAAGGGTCGGAGAGGATTGTAACTTCCTCGCTACCAAATGTCAAAACATGAGATCACTTGCTAATGATAATCCTAACCTCAAAAGAGCTCCCCATTTTGTCTAATACAGCGGTCACATTAGGACAACTTATGGGCGTAGCAACCAATGTTTCCTCTGGATGCTTCACCACGTTATCAATAAATGCCTTAATGATAGATGACATAAATGCAAATGGATACAAGTCTGTATATGTCAACAATGAGGTTTCACCACTGCTCAAATTAAAAATTTGAGCAACGAGCAAAAAGCAGTTATATCTGACTCTCCACCCACAACTGTGGTCATCATTTTGCTTTGCTGCAGGGCATGTTACATACTCTATTTGATCTACTAAGTCACCTTCCATTTACATAAGCCTATCTATAGCACCTATCAAGTTTTGAGCCGATCTACACATCAAAATAGATAACATAAATGAATGTGCACATTGCATAGGATGCATCTCATTGACGTAATTGTGACACAAGTAGGTTATACTTACTCAGACACACTGCCATGGATAGATGCTATTGAATTGACAAAGAAACATTGCTTGGCTAAGATGTCCACAGTCACCAAGCTCCAATGCGAGCTACATTATCAATTAAGAATAATTATTATTTGATATGATCCTCCACAATGTAAGAGATAAGCTAAGTAGGGATTGATACTCACTCCTCGTGATATGCAGTAAAGATAACTCGCACTACAATCAAAACAATAGTATGCAACCACTTAAAAACGTCATCTATGGTCTTTTGCTTATTGCTAAGCACATTAGAAACAAGAGGATCGACCATATATGCACATCTTTGTATATATAGGGGAAGCTGTTCTAAAACCATACTACAATAAAAAGAAAAGAATATTAGTTCATTTGATCCAATAGAAATACAAAAGCATAAAGTCCAGAAAAAGTTTTTGTCAAACCTGAGGATGGGCTAGTATGACCTTGTCATTAACCTCTTTCTTAAAGTTTAAAAGGATTGAAATGTCCTCTTCATCGAATAGAAAAGTAAGAGGTTGTTCTTGAACTTGAAACCTAACTTCAAAAGACTTCTCCATTTGCTGCAAGGTATGATTATTTTCTAGAGTCATCCAATGGATAGCTAGAGTAGGTTTGCTTTCTTGAGATGACCTTCCTATATTCTCTACTCCAGCTATGTCCTCCTCATCCTCCTCCTTTTCCTCCTCCTATAGAAGGATAAAATAATTATGAGATTCAAAATTTAAAATTAATATAATTTTAAAAAGGCTTTTAAATGAATAAAGAAAATTAAAGATAAGTTTTCATACCTCTAGATATCTTCGTGGTCTTTTTATGTAACCTTCTGAGGCAAGGTCAGTGTCATATCTATCTCCTTCAGCTTCCTTACTATTGCTGGTGTCGTCACTATCATATCCATAGCTTTCAGCATTTTCATCCTCTTTCTTGCTCTCATCATACATGGCCATCTCTATGTCAACATCCTCTTCATGTGAGATCGGACCTTTCTTATCATACTTTATTGTGAGAGAAGCCACGGTATCAAGGTATTCCAAGCAAGCAAGACTCTCAATAATATTTACATGGTGTCCTTTTCTGATAAGAGCTTCAAACAAATGTCCCATTCGACATAATGTGACTTCCCATCCGGATGGCAGCAAAAATTCCATCATACTAATTAAAAGATCAGCACTTTTTGCTGGCCTTTCATAGTGATTTGCATTGCGATGGAGGGGACTTGGAGCTTCATGCTCTGCCAGCAGTAGTTGCAATCTCTTTGTATTCACTCTTATGTTGTTCTGTAAGGAGTGATCATTGTAAGGGCTCTTCATGCACAAGAAAAAGGTTTCAAGACTCTGTATCTTGAGATCGCATTCTCTCTTATCCCTCTTTCTTGAGTATATACCATTGTAAATCTTAAACTCATTGCCATATTGTTTTTCTAGGGTAGCAAACATTTCAGCAAATATGACTATGTTATATAGTCCCACTCTACCAATGGTGGTATGTAACATTCTGTCAAGGAGTTGACGAATGTCATCCGGTGATGTTTCATAGACAAAGAAATGCTGAGGCCTCTCCCAAGCAGTGTCATTGGACAAAAAATCATTCAATGGAACTCCCTTGCACTCAACACTCTTTCCAGACTCTGAAATGATTTCATGTATGAAAAAAAAGCCCTTGTTCAAAGTTTTTGCTTTTCTGAGAGTGTGCTTATTGATGACTTTTTGTGCATATGCATACACATTTTCCGGAATGTCACTCGCCATAGAAGGAGTAATTTCAGATCCATCATCTTCTACCTTCACCCATTTATGCACCCGAGCCTTTTGTTTAGTCGACGATAAAGCTGATGCCATCTGTCTCACAATGCTATGATCAATTTTACATTGGCTAATTGGAATATTTTTTTTATCAGCAAATATTCAATTACACTCTTTACTGCATCATGCTTGACCTGTTGGATGATGCAATCTTCCATGCAATGATCTTTATCCTTTTTGCCAAAAAACCATTCTTTGGACATTAACTTCTCTGCAATAAGACTTGTGTATTTGTCTGGCAAGTTTCTTAGAGGCCTCCACATCTGAGTCATCATCTCCCAAGAACCATGCTTTCTTTGTTGTGTTAACAACGGTCCAGTTTGTGAAGTCCTTTGGGGCATAAATTTTGCCATTGTATTTCAATGTCATACCATTGACAAATGCTGTTGCCTCAAGATCCATCCTATATTAAAGCACAACAAAAATTTTAGGTACTTTGACAAACTACAATTACTTTGATAAATCAAAAGTACAATGAGTCCCATTGATACACCTCAAGTTTTCATTCTTCCCGATCATATAAGTGTCAATTTCATGCTTTGGGAATAACGTAAAAGGCTTTACAAGGCTTAGATACATGCATAAATATTTAAAAAATAAGGATTTACAATGAACTCGTGGATAGTGTAAAATGAAATAAAGTACAAGCGAATACAAATTTGAAGTCCATCAGATATAAGTGCAAAATGCTCTGTCAACTCTCACAACTAGTATAAATATAATCTACTCTATCTAGTCCCTTAACTTATTCAAGTGTAATCTGTCCTGTCCACTGATACAACTTCTAATCATCTTGAAAGTTTTAAAACCTTGATCATTGCTTAAATGTTAGGGTTGTTGTGAGTGTGAAACTGAATAATGTTGAATGCTACTATTGTGGTAAAATGGGTCATATGGCTAAAGACTACTACAAAAAGCAGAATGACATTATGAATGGAAAATTGCAGCAAGGCAATTGTGCATCTTCTAGTAGACAGGGTGATGATAGAAATGAGCATCTATTTATGGTGCAGCACATGACCAATTCTGTGACAAGTGTAGAAGAATGAAATGATGTGTGGTATGTTGACTCAGGTGCGTCAAACCACATGACAGGTCATGCAGAATGGATGCAGGATGCAAGGAAAATGGAAAAACCAGGATTTGTGGAGACTGGTGATGATACTGCACATCCTATTGTGCAGATTGGTAAAATTTCTTTGTCTATGTAGGATGGGAAAAAGAAATACCTGTCTTATGCATTTCATGTCCTGAATATCACCAAGAACCTGGTTTCTATTGGTCAAATGGTTGATCAGGGCTTGCAGGTTAGATTTAATCCCCATGGATGCTTTGTTGAGGATATGAAAAATAATGGTCACTTGATAGCAAAAGGAAAGAAGAAGGGCAGGATGTTTACATTGGATGCAGACATGCCTAAATTGAGTGTAGCAATGTTTGCACATGGGACCGATGTAGTTGCAGATGTTGATATCTGGCATAAACGCATTGGTCATGTTAATGTACAGTGACTTAAATCAATGCAGGCCCAAGATATTGTTATAGGATTGCCTAAATTCAAGGTTGCAGAAATGCATAAGGTATGTGAAGCCTGTCAATTTGGAAAACATGCAAGAAAACCATTTCCTAGGCATGTTCAAGAGAGTAAGAAGCCATTGGAATTAATCCACTCTGATGTGTGGACTACTCAAGCTGCATCTATTGGAGGCTCTCATTATTTTGTCACTTTTATTGATGACTACAATAGAAAAGTTTGGGTGTATTTTATGAAAAAGAAAAGTGAAGTGTTTGGGCACTTCAAAGCTTTTAAAGCTATGGTTGAAAAAGAAATACGCCTGCAAATAAAATGCCTAAGGTTAGATCGAGGGGGAGAGTACCTCTCAAATGAGTTTGCAAGGTTCTTGCAGAAGCATGGCATAAAGTAGCAATATTCATGCAGTCATACCCCATAGCAAAATGGACTTACAGAAAGGAAAAACATGCATATTGGAGAGGTATCTCGGGCCATGCTAAATGAAAAAGATCTACTAGGGGCTGAAGTAGTTGCTATAGCAGTTTACATAATGAGCAGGACTCCCACTGTAGCAATACATGGAAGGATGCTAGAGGAGATGTATACTGGTAGGAAACCAGATATTTCTCATTTGAAAATTTTTGGTTGCATTGCATATGTTCATGTGCCAGATGAGTTGAGGTCCAAGTTGGATCCAAAATCTGAGAAGTGCATATTTATTGGTTATTCTCTGCAGTAGAAAGGGTATAGATGCTATAACCCTTCTACTCGTAAGTTTACAGTGAGCAAAGATGTTTTTGATGAGATGAGCAACTGGTATAAACTAGTAAATGTGATTGATGATATAGATGCACAAAATGGTAATGCTGCACAGAATTCACAGCAGCAATCACGAAATATTAGTGGACCTACAGTGTCCTCTAGCAGTGGTTCACATACTTTACCATGGACAAGTAGATTGCGATCAGGAGAATCTCCTCAAGGCAACGCAGATAATTGTATGTAGGTATCATGAAAAGGAAAAGAGAAGGTAGATCAGCCCATGTTCGATGTGAATGCAGGTCACTCTTATATGGGATCCAATGGCTCAGAATAGAGCATTAATGATGAGTTGGGTATTCCTTCTATTGTTACACTTGGAGTAAGGAAGACCAAGGATGTTTTGAGAGCAGCTAGAAGTGAGCCTATTTTGCATAGGTCTACCAGAGCTAGGTATCCTATGGATAGGCTGAAATATGATGGATTTACAGCCATTCACTGTGCCTATATGGTCAAAGTGATACAGGAACTAGAACCCACTTCTTTTGAGCAAGCCATGGGAAAAGAAAAATGGGAGAAAGCCATGGATGAAGAAATGGATGCCTTGGAAGAAATGCTACATGGGAATTGGTGCCTTTGCCTAAAGGCAAGAATGCAATTGGCTATAAGTGGGTTTATAAGGTGAAGCACAATGCAGATGGTTCTGTGAATAGATACAAGGCAAGATTAGCTATCAAGGGGTATGCACAAACATATGGGATTGATTATGAAGAAACATTTAGTCCGATTGCAAGGATGGCAACCATAAGAGTAGTCATTGCTATGGCTGCATCAAAGGGATGGTCTTTACATCAGATGGATGTAAAGAATGCTTTCTTGCATGATGATTTGCAAGAAGAGGTCTTTATGGAGCAGCCACTAGGTTATGTTCATGCTATCCATCCTGAGTTTGTTTGCAGGTTGAAGAAAGCCCTGTATGGTTTGAAGCAAGCACCTAGAGCATGGTTTGATAAGATAGGACAGTATCTCATCACTATTGTCTTTCAGATTTCCAACGCAGATTTCTCACTTTATGTGAGAGAAATAGATAAAGGTATTATGCTGCTTGTCATCTATGTTGATGATTTCATCATCACAGGTGATAGTGATGAGGATATCCTTCATGTGAAAATGCTATTGAAGCAGAAGCTTGAGATAAAGGATTTAGGAGAGCTACATTATTTCTTGGGCATTGAGGTGATTAGATCACCAAGTGGGATACAACTCTTGCAGAGGCAGTATGGATTGGACATGCTGTCCAAATATGGGATGATAGGCTGTAAGCTTATTTCAGTTCCTTTGGAGCAAAATGTGAAGCTGAGCGCAGATGCAGGTGAGGTTCTGGAAGACCCTACTATGTACAGACGCATAGTAGGAAGTTTGATTCATATGACTATTACCAGGCCAAATTTGAGCTATGTTGTTGGGTTGGTAAGTTAGTTTATGTAGGCTCCAAGGAAACTGCATTTGGATGTGGCTAGATGCATACTCAGGTATGTGAAGTCCATATTGTAGTATGGACTATTTTATGAGGCTGGGGCTCAGATACAGTTGCATGGATACACTGATGCTGATTGGGCTGGTAGTATTTCTGATAGACGATCTACCAGTGGATATGTGTTCCCTTTTGGGAGTGTTGCAGTCACTTGGAGTAGCAAGAAATAGCCTATAGTTGCCTTGTCGAGCACAGAGGCTGAGTACAGGTGTGCAGCAATGGTTGCATGTGAGGTAGCTTGGTTGAATAAGCTACTTTATGATATGCATCAGTCTACAACTGGGCCAGTTGTCATTTATTGTGACAACATGAGCAGTATACACTTGGCAAATAACCCAGTCTATCATGCTAGAACAAAGCACATTGAGGTGCATTATCACTATGTGCAGGAGAAGGTTTTACTAGGTCTTATTGATCTAGTTTAGGTCAACACAGAGGATCAAGTAGCTGACATATTCACAAAGGCATTGGGCACAGAGAAGCTGTGCAAGTTCAGAGACCTGCTTGGTGTGTAGGAACTGGGATTGAGCTCGAGGGGGAGTGTTGAGATATCGAGCTCCACTCATGATATGCCATGGTGACTGTTGTGCATTTATGTCACCGGCTTGTTAGCTGGAGATGCGGTTGGTACACTGCCCATGAATAATAGCTGGATGACAGCTATTCTTATCTACTCTAGTTCGTGGCTCAGTTAGTATGCCACCTTAGTTAGCTGAATTTGGTTTGAGACCCACATATAGGGTTCTTCTATTTCTTTGTACTAGAGTTCTTTTGGCTTTCACAACTAAAAAGAGGAAAACAGTTTTCAGCCTCCACCTTTATGTGTATTCCCCCATTGTGTATATGAGAAAGCCACAAGTGACATTCCCTCCCTCTCTCCCACTATCTTCACAACCTTGGCCAGCTTTGGCGAACATCTTCATCCTACTTCTCATACCACACTTAAGCCAAGCCCTCTAGAAATGTGGGAAGAATCAATAGCCATCTATCTTCAGTAAGAAAGTTGAGAGAAACACAACGGCGCTTGGAGGCCACAAGATACTCATTTGGATTTTCTTCAACCCATGCATAGAACACGAGAATGTTAGCCATGCTTGGAAAATGGAAAAGAGAGAGACGAAATGAGGCTTATCTATTAGCAAACAATAGAAAGAGGTAGCCTGAACTGAAAATCAGGTGAAGATACATCCACAAAGCACACATAGGCAGGGTAGGGTGTGATTGGTGTATTGTGAAATATTATACGAGAAGAATCTTCAGCATGGAATAGCTCATAGACAATCTTGAAAGGACCAACCCTCATGATATTGCATCCATCTTTACAAGCGAGGGTTAGAGATGCGGCACTGCATGAGGTTGTTCATCAAGGCAAACAAGAATGCCATGACAAATGTCAACAGTTGGAGAGCTTGCACATCACCTTCAGCTTCTTCCAGTTCTTATAGTCGCCATGCTATTTCTTTAATGGGTGTGCAGTTTGGCATCCTTCTTTTGTGCAATGTCCTTAAGGACCTTTCTGATGATCTTCTGAAGTCGGTAAACTCGTACCAAATATACCCAACACTTAGTTTTATGATGACCACAACCTTTGCATTTCTTACAAATGATCACGTTCATTCGTGGCTTGCAGCTTTGTTGGGGTGGTGCTTCCACTTGCTTCATGCGTGATTGAAGTACAAGCTTCGCGTGCCAAGAAATCAACAACTATATTTTGAGCTCGATGGATATGTACCTCTTCAAATTCTTGGCAAAGTTCTAATGCTTGTTGATGTCATGGAACCAAGCCTTTGGTCTACACCTTCCACCTTCCACTAAGTTGTTCACACCCGAGTTGAGAATCTCCTTGCACCTCAAGTTACTTGATGCGATGTTCTTGTGCCTTTTGTAGCCCAAAAATGAGTGCCGATTACTCATATTGGTTGCAAGTACTTGCTAGTGCAAACTTGCTATCACATACACCTCACCCCCTGGTGAAGTGAGCTTCACACCCACACTAGTAGCCTTGGTCGAAGGTTTGTATGCGTCGTCAAATTGGAGGAGCCAAGATGTCATCACACCAAGACTAAAATCTGAACATCCCAAGTTTCTCAGTAGTCCAAGATAGGTAGAAGGAGAGGGTCAGGAGAATTCAATACTTGAGCAAGTCATTCAGCACCAAATAAACTTGCAATCCTTTGTTGATAGTTTATCTTTAGACCAAAAAGAATTACAAGTTGAAGCTTAAAATGAGGCACAAAAGGTTGAGTAGGTACAAAGGGATTCCTTGGTCGAAACATTACCAACCATAGCCGAGAACCCTAGAAACCTTTGTAGTGAGATCAAGAAGAAATCATTCAAGACGAGCTTATCCACAGGAATTAATAAGCAGATGCACCAAATCTCCCCCCAAGCTTGGGGAGCATCCCACCCTTCAAAGAATGTCACCCTTTTAATTACCTCTAATGCAGCAAGTAGCTCGATCACCGCACAATGAATAGAAGTCCTCCTAGTGTATCACTAGTTCTTCACCTTGAATCATCCATGGTGTATAATCAGTTGTTGAAGACCGACATGAAGATCAAGAAAGAGATCTTGCCAATTGGTTGCCATGATGAGCGTGTTGAGATATCGAGCTCCACTCGCGATATGCCAAGGTGACCGTTGTGTATTTATGTCACCGACTTGTTAACCGACTTGTTAGCTGGAGATGCGGTTGGTACACCGCCCACGAATAATAGCTGGATGACAGCTATCCTTATCTACTCTAGTTTGTGGCTCAGTTAGTATGCCATTTTAGTTAGTTGAGTTTGGTTTGAGACCCACATATAGGGTTCTTCTATTTTCTTTGTACTTGAGTTCTTTTGGCTTTCACAACTAAGAAGAGGAAAACTATTTTCAGTCTCCACCTTTGTGTGTATTCCCCCATTGTGATTGTGAGAAAGCCTCAAGTGAGACTCCTTCCCTCTCTCCCACTATCTTCACATGGTATCAGAGCCTTGTTCGTGGTAAGGAGCTCAAGAAAGCAAACCAAGTTCGCAGTGTCCTGGTAAGAGGACCAGTGTTGCTTTCCTTTTTCGAGTTTGGGAGCAAATCTCTGCAGGTAGCATAGCCGGAAGTGCAAGAGTGCACTGTCTCAGATTGAGACGCCCTTTGCGGTGTGGCGAGAGGGCATATATGCTATTGTGCGGAAGTTCTCCGCAGGGCCCGTTTTGGAGGCGGAAGTTCTCCGCAGGCACTCAGAAAAAGGCCCTGTTTTTGCTGTGCGACCACTGTTCTGCAGGTCGGTGAAAAGTTGCCGCAGAAATTGCATCGTATGCCTGTGCGCAGAGACATTAGGAGTTGCAGATTCATGCTTGTTGCTTGTTGATGCAAAATCGTCACTAGGAAGTGACTGTGTGGTGAAATACCACTTTCGTAAGTTTTGCAGATCTGCCCGTGTGAGGCAAAAGCTTTGTTTTTTGCAGTGAGAGAATATTTTGCAGTGTTCTGTAATGGCATCTGATTCTCTTTCACAGATTGTCACTGAAAAGCTTGACAAGAACAACTTCCAGGCATGGAAGTTTAGAATGACGAATTTCTTGATGGGAAAAGGCTATTGGGAGTTCATTACAGGAAATGAAGAAGAACCTGTTCTTCCTAATGTTCCCAATCAACAGGAAATGCAGGCATTCAAAGGATGGCATGAGAGAGCCAGGAAAGTTATGTACTGGCTGTCTATCAGTATTTCGGACTCCATGATTGTGCATATTCAAGATGCAAGTACGCCAAAGGAGGCATGGGATACTTTGGCAAAAATGTACAGCACAAATACGCAAGCCAGGAAAATGCAGCTCAAGCAGGAGCTGCATAATGTGCAGAGAGAAAATATGAGCATCAATGACTACCACATGAAGGTGAAGAAAATTGCGGATGCACTTGCTTCCATTGGGTCACCAGTGGATGATGACGATTTAGTTTCTGTGACCTTGAATGGTCTAGGAAAGGATTATGCACAGTTCCGGACATCCATTGCCGTCCGTGAAAATTTTCCTGATTTTGAGGAGTTGATTGCTCTTCTAATTTCTGAAGAGCAGAGAAATGGGGATGCATTTTCTTCAGCAGGAACTTCAAAAGAAACTGTCTTCTACTCAAATGCTGGCAGAGGTAGAGGCAGAGGTAGAGGAGGCCGATCTGTAGGCCGTGTTAGAAATCAAAATATGTAGCAAATGCAAGAAAACCAGTCCTATGCAGGAGGACGTGGTAACTCTAGAGGCAGGGGGAGCCAAAGAGGTCGTGGTGGATGGCAAAGAGGCCAAAATGCAAACGGCAATGTTGAATGCTACTACTGTGGTAAAATGGGGCATATGGCTAAAGACTGCTACAAAAAGCAGAATGACATTATGAATGGAAAATTACAGCAAGGCAATTATGCATCCTCTAGTAGACAGGGTGATGACAGAAATGAGCATTTGTTTATGGTACAGCATATCACAAATTCTGTGACAAGTGCAGAAGAAAGCAATGATGTGTGGTATGTTGACTCAGGTGCATCAAACCACATGACAGGTCATGCTGAATGGATGCAGGATGCAAGGAAAATGGAAAAACCAGGATTTGTGGAGACTAGTGATGATACTACACATCCTATTGTGCAGATTGGCAAAATTCCTTTGTTTATGCAGGATGGGAAAAAGAAATACTTGTCTGATGTATTTCATGTCCCGAACATCACCAAGAACTTAGTTTCTGTTGGTCAGATGGTTGAGCAGGGCTTGCAGGTCAGATTTCATCCTCATGGATGCTTTGTTGAGGATATGAAAAATAATGGTCGCTTGATAGCAAAAGGAAAGAAGGAGGGCAGGATGTTTACGTTGGATGTAGACATGCCTGAATTGAGTGCAGCAATGTTTGCACATGGGACCGGTGTAGTTGTAGATATTGATATCTGGCACAAACACATTGGTCATGTTAATATACAGCGACTTAAATCAATGCAAGCCCAAAATATTATTGCAGGATTACCTAAATTCAAGGTTGCAGAAATGCACAAGGTTTGTGAAGCCTGTCAATTTGGGAAACAGGCAAGGAAACCTTTTCCTAGGCATGTTCAAGAGAGTAAAAAGCCATTGGAATTAATCCACTCTGATGTGTGGACTACTAAAGCTGCATCTATTGGTGGCTGTCACTATTTTGTCACATTTATTGATGACTTCAGCAGAAAACTTTGGGTGTACTTTATGAAAAAGAAAAGTGAAGTGTTTGGGCACTTCAAAGCTTTCAAAGCTATGGTTGAAAAAGAAACAGGCCTACAAATAAAATGCCTAAGGTCAGATGGAGGGGGAGAGTACCTCTCAAATGAGTTTGCAAGGTTCTTGCAGGAGCATGGTATAAAGTAGCAATATTCATGCAATCATACCCCACAGCAAAATGGAATTGCAGAAAGGAAAAACAGGCATATTGGAGAGGTATCTCGGGCTATGCTAAATGAAAAAGATCTACCAAATTATTATTGGGCTGAAGCAGTTGCTGCAGTAGTTTATATAATGAACAGGACTCCCACTGCAGCAATACATGGCATGACACCAGAGGAGATGTATACTGGTAGGAAACCAGATATTTCTCATTTGAAAATTTTTGGTTGCATTGCCTATGTCCATGTGCCAGATGAGTTGAGGTCCAAGTTGGATCCAAAAGCTGAGAAGTGCATCTTTATTGGTTATTCTCTGCAGCAGAAAGGGCATAGATGCTATAACCCTTCTACATGAAAGTTCATAGTGAGCAGAGATGTTGTTTTTGATGAGATGAGCAGCTGGTATAAACCAGTAAATGTGATGATTGATGTAGATGCACAAAATGGTAATGCTGCACAGAATTCACAGCAGCAATCACAAAATATCAGTGGACCTGGAGTGTCCTCTAGCAGTGGTTCACATACTTCGCCATGGACAAGCAGATTGAGATCAGGAGAATCTCCTCAAAGCAATGCAGATAGTGGTACACAGGTATCACGAAAAGGAAAAGAGAAGGTAGATCAGCCCATGTTTGATGTGAATGTAGGTCACTCTTATGTGGATGGTGAATCCAGTGGCTCAGAGCAGAGCATTGATGATGAGTTGGGTATTCCTTCTGTTGTTGCACCTCGAGTAAGGAAGACCAGGGATGTTTTGAGAGCACCTAGAAGTGAGCCTATTTTTCACAGGTCTACCAAGGTTAGGTATCCTGTGGATAGGCTGAAATATGATGGATTTACAGCCACTCACTATGCCTATATGGTCAAAGTGATACAGGAACCAGAACCCATTTCTTTTGAGCAAGCCATGGGAAATGAAAAATGGGAGAAAGCCATGGATGAAGAAATGGATGCATTGGATGCAAATGCTACATGGGAATTGGTGCCTTTGCCTAAAGACAAGAATGCAATTGGCTGTAAGTGGGTTTATAAGATCAAGCACAATGCAGATGGTTCTGTGAATAGATACAAGGCAAGAATACTTGTCAAGGGGTATGCACAGACATATGGCATTGATTATGAAGAAACTTTCAGCCCGGTTGCAAGGATGGCAACCGTAAGAGCAGCCATTGCTATGGCTACATCAAAGGGATGGTCTTTACATCAGATGGATGTAAAGAATGCCTTCTTGCATGGTGATTTGCAAGAAGAGGTCTTTATGGGGCAGCCAGCAGGTTATGTTCATGCTACTCATCCTGAGTTTGTTTGCAGGTTGAAGAAAGCCTTGTATGGCTTGAAGCAAGCACCTAGAGCATGGTCTGACAAGATAGGACAGTATCTTGTCACTATTGGCTTTTAGATTTCCAAGGCAGATTTCTCACTCTATGTGAGAAAAACAGAGAAAGGGATTATGTTGCTTGTCATTTATGTTGATGATTTGATCATCACAGGTGATAGTGATGAAGATATCCTTCATGTGAAAATGCTATTGAGGCAGAAGTTTGAGATGAAGGATTTGGGAGAGCTGCGTTATTTCTTGGGCATTGAGGTGATTAGATCACCAAGTGGGATACAGCTCTTGCAGAGGCAGTATGGACTGGACATGCTGTCCAAATATGGGATGACAGGTTGTAAGCCTATTTCAGTTCCTTTGGAGCAGAATGTGAAGCTGAGTGCAGATGCAGGTGAGCTTCTGGAAGACCCTACTATGTACAGATGCATAGTAGGAAGTTTGATTTACATGACTATTACCAGGCCAGATTTGAGCTATGCTGTTGGGTTGGTAAGTCAGTTTATGCAGGCTCCAAGGAAACCGCATTTGGATGCGGCTAGACGCATACTCACGTATGTGAAGTCCACATTGCAGTATGGACTATTTTATGAGGCTGGGGTTTAAATACAATTGCATGGATACACTGATGCTGATTGGGCTGGTAGTATTTCTGATAGATGATCTACCAGTGGATATGTGTTCTCAGTCACTTGGAGCAGCAAGAAACAGCCTACAGTTGCCTTGTCGAGCACAGAGGCTGAGTAAGGGGGTGTAGCAATGGCTGCATGTGAGGTAGCTTGGTTGCATAAGCTACTCTATGATATGCATCAGTCTATAGATGGGCCAGTTGTCATTTATTGTGACAACATGAGCAGCATACACTTGGCAAAGAACCCAGTCTTTCATGCTAGAACAAAGCACATTGAGGTGCATTATCACTATGTGCGGGAGAAGGTTTTACTAGGTCTTATTGATCTAGTTTATGTCAGCACAGAGGATCAGGTAGCTGACATATTCACAAAAGCATTGGGCCCAGAGAAGCTGCGCAAGTTCAGAGACCTGCTTGGTGTGCAGGAATTGGGATTGAGCTCGAGGGGGAGTGTTGAGATATCGAGCTCCACTCGCGATATGCCAGGGTGACTGTTGTGTATTTATGTCACCGACTTGTTAGCTGGAGATGCGGTTGGTACACCGCCCACAAATAATAGCTGGATGACAGCTTTCCTTATCTACTCTAGTTTGTGGCTCAGTTAGTATGCCACTTTAGTTAGTTGAGTTTGGTTTGAGACCCACATATAGGGTTCTTCTATTTTCTTTGTACTTGAGTTCTTTTGGCTTTCACAACTAAGAAGAGGAAAACTGTTTTCAGCCTCCACCTTTGTGTGTATTCCCCCATTGTCATTGTGAGAAAGCCTCAAGTGAGACTCCTTCCCTCTCTCCCACTATCTTCATAGAGCGGAGGACCAAGCACCAAATCCTTGAACTCGTCAAGAAGTGACATAAATTGACAAAATATGAAGAAGGGAGAGGAGAAGAGTGGAGATGAGGAGAGAGGGCACAGCTAGAGAGCACACCGCAAATGACTAACTGTACACTAGATTTAGTTGAAAAAATAGAATATATACAAACCTTTTAGGGTTAGGGTTAGGGGATCTAACCCTTTCCTTTATAGCACTCTATAGAGTTAGTGCTATGTACATATGCTCACATGATGGTGCTATGCACACATGATCATATGATGTCGAGTGGTTTAGTAAAGATGTCTGCAACATTTTCTTTGCTATCACAATGCTGCAGTGTGATGTCACCAAGTAACACTCTTTCTCTGATGAAGTGCTCTCTGACATCAATGTGCTTTGTCCTGGAGTGATATACTAGATTTTTGGCCAATGCTTGAGCCGATTGATTATCACAGTATATTATTGTTGGCTTTCACTCATTGGCTTTGACTCATCAAAGTAATCTATTTTTGACAATAGTCTTCTGAGCCATATAGCCTCACATGCACTTGTAGTGAGTGCCCTATATTCTGCTTCTGTCAAAGATAAAGAAACAGTTGGTTGTTTGTTTGACAACCATGATATAGCACCTTGACCAAGGAAAAATGTATATCCCTATGTCGATCTCTTGGTCTCATGGTATTCGGCACAGTCACTATCACAGTATCCATGCAACCATGGATGACTTCCTCTATATTCTATCCCAAACTGTCTTGTTCCTCTGATGTATCTCAAGACTCTTTTGGCTGTTCTAGTGAGACTGTTTTGGATTTGCCATAAACTGTGCTAGTGAGCTCACTGCATAACTAATATTTGGCCATGTGATTATCAGATATATAAGAGATCTGATGAGTTTCCTGTAGTATCTGTCATTAATTGTAGGCTTTTCTAAATCTTTAGTAAGTTTCAAACTCTATTCCATGGGAGTGGCTACAATCTTGCAATCTGTCATACGAAACTTCTTCACAAGACTATCAACATACTTGAGCTAACTCATGAATGTGCTATCTGAATCTCTCCAAAACTCAATTCCAAGACAATAGTGCATAAGTCCAAGATCTTTCATGTCGAACTTTGTAGATAAGTCTTGTTTTAGTTTTCTGATGAAGCTATCCTTGCTTCTTGTCACAATCAGACCATCTACATACAAAAGTGCAATAGTAATGTCTTCCCCTTGAACTTTGTAGCAGAGAGTATGATCTGCATTGGATTTCATGTATCCCAGATCAGCAAAATACTTGTCAATTCTACTGTACCAACTTTTGGGTGCTTGCTTTAAGCCGCAGAGACTTTTCTTGAGATGGCAAACCTTTTTCTCCTTTCTTGGTTCAACATAACCTGCTGGTTGTTGCAGGTAGACTTCCTCGTCTAGATAACCATTGAGAAATGCATTCTTGACATCGAGTTGATACACATTCCATTTGCTAAGTGTCGCTAGTGATATCAAGAACCATATGGAATCCATCTTTGCTACTGGAGCATAAGTCTCATCATAGTCTTGACCATATTGTTGTGCAAATCTTTTGCAACTAGTCTGGCTTTGTATCTTTGAATACTGCCATCTGGATTGTACTTCACTTTGTATAACCATTTGTTGGCTATGGCCTTCTTTCCTAGTGGAAGGTCGCATAATTCCCAAGTATTATTCTTATACAAAGCATCCATTTCTTCATTCATAGTAGTTTGCCATTCTGGCTTGTCTTCTGCATCTTTGAAGTACACTGGCTCTTCTGTAGCCATGATGGTAGTCATAAGAGCATAGTTGGTGGTTTCCACCTGAATTGCTTTGCCTTTCTTAGCATATGTCAATCTGGCTAGTGGTATGCTCTCCCTAGTAGACTGTCTGAGCTACTGTGGCTCTACTTGGGGTGTTGCTGGCAATTCTTGCTCTTCTTCATCAACCTGTTCTGTAGATGACTGTGAAGTCGATGCTTCTATCTCCTATGTAGGTGAGGTTTTCCATTCTGATTCCTCATTAAAGATTACATCTCTAGAGATAATGACTTTGTGGTTGATGGGATCATACAATTTGTATGCTTTGCTTTCTTCACTGTAGCCAACCATGATGCATTGTCGTGACTTCACATCCAATTTCCTGCGATGATCATCATGTATGTGGGCATATGCTATGCAACCAAATATGCGGAGAAGCCCAATGCATGGCTTGTGTCCAGTGAATGCTTCATAAGGAGTCATACCCTGTATCGGTTTGGTAGGAAGCTAATTAAGCAAGTAGTTTGTTGTAGCTATTGCTTCTGCCCAATACTAATTCGGAAGATGCTTTTCACTAAGCATTGCTCTAGCACTAACTGCTAAAGTCCCATTCTTCCTTTCAGCTATTGCATTCTGTTGAGTATCTGCACATGTGAATTGTCTTCATATGCTGTGATGGCTTTGAGTTCTTAAAATCTGGAAAACACGTCAGATTTCTCTTTCAGAAAGTAGACACAACACTATCTGCTATAGTCGTCGATGAAGGTCAAGTAATAAAATGAACCACTGATGCTGCGGGTCTAGGCATAACCCCATATATCTGTATGAATCAAATCAAGAATACCTGATGCATGAGAAGTACTTCTAACAAAGTTGGTTCACTTTTGTTTGCCGAAGCAACATGCTTCACAAACCTTTCCAAGAAACTGTAGCTTCGGAATCCCGATTGCCATATTCTGATTCCTGAGATCTAATAAGTACTTGAAGTTGACATGACCATATCTCTTGTGCCATTTTGCAGATGGTGGCATTTGTTGCATTTGAGCTGACATGGCATGCTTATCTGGTACTGTAGCTAGCATTCTATATAAGCATCCTTCCTTGACACCTTTTGCTACTAGTTGACATCTTTTAGCTGATAGTGCATTCATCACCATTGAAGATGACTTTGTAATTGTGTTCTGTCATTTGAACTACTGACAAAAGGTTCTTGCTGAGCTTCGAAACATAGAGCACATCTTTGACTAATCCTTTTGTACTAGTGAAATCGCTCATAGGGATACACCTGTCCCTTGAACTAGATTCGGTGTATTATCTACTATGTAGATGACATTTTTCTATCCTTGCAATGCTTTCATCTCTGTGAACCATTCCTGATGATTTGTCATATGAGATGATGCACCGCTATCGATGTACTAAGGATCCTATTCACCTTGGTCGACTTAATAACTGTAATCCTCTTTGGGATTGAAATCAGTGTCTAGGTGCATTGTATCAGTCTGATGCAATTCCTCACTTGCTTGATCTGGTTTCTCAGGGTGAGAAAATTGGATGTGTTCTTGGACTCATAGAGAGCAGCGAACATATCCCATGCTTCTTTTGATGTCTTGACTGTGTTGAGTTATCCTAGCATGACATCTTGCACATTCTACTTGATCAGGTGATAGGCATACTTGTCTTTCTTATCCCATTCTACCTGAGCTCAGGCAATGGCAGGATATGCTACTGGTGCAGAAACTGTTTGTATAGATGTAGATCCCGATGTAGGTTCCGTTGCTGGTGCTATGACAACAGATGGAGTAGAGCTACTGGTGGCTAGATCGGCCAATGGTCTAGCTGTAGACCCATCGACATACTCCCATTTGTCCTGAAGCATAAGAATGGCCTCCATTCGGTATTTCCATGTACCGTAATTGGAGTTGTCTAACTTAGCATAGGCCTCCAGATTGAGGTTGCTAGTCGACATGGTGCAAGAAATGTACTCAAAATTGTCGTGAAGATCTCTGTATGAATCAATTGCAAATACACTGAATATGCCAAGTGGAATCTCTGTACTGTCGGTGAAGATAGAACTGCAGCATATAAAATCTGATCTGAATTACAAGGCTTGTGGCAATGATGCTAGAAATAACCAAGAGGCTTTACAAGGCTGAAATGATGTGCACGATGCCGTGAGATAGCCGAATAGGCTTTACAATGGTGGCATGTGTGTGTGAAATCAAATGCTATCTGCCCACTGAATCAATCTACAATGCCTTTGTACTCTAAAGTCTGCTCACTAAATTGATGAACGTAAGGTTTTAGGTAATGTAATGATGTGAAACCGAATGTGAGCATATGGACTGACTCCGAGTAGGTACTAGTCGGGAATTTCAGGCATGGCTTAGATTGGTAACTCGGGGAATTCAAAGCATCCCCTCTATGGCGATCTAGTCTACTCTGATCTAGATCTAAACCAACCATCGATCGATGAAAGAACAGCAAAGAATTCCTTTTCTTTTGTTCTTTTTAAGTGTTAGGTCAGATGCATCGATGTAGAGGCAAATGTGCGTGAAGGAAGTGGTTTTGCCGATGAGGCTCAAATGTGAGTGTAACTTGCACTGAAATGTGTGTATGATGTGATGAGCATGTAGAGCACAAAAAAATGAGTGACTTTCCTTTTTGGATCACCCTCAAATTCTTCTTGGATCAAGAGATATGACTTGATCTAGGTGGAGGGGCAAAAGGAGTGCAAATGGTGCTCAACGATGATGTGTCACTGTGAGTCACATGCAGTGATGATGTGGCATTGTGCTTAGTAAGAGGTGTGCCAGTGAAGCTCTGTGCTGAGGTGGCAAGTGTGTGCACATGCAGTATGTGCACAGTGTGCTTGACAATGGACTATGCCTGCAGAGCTCAATGCTGACTGGACAACTGAGATGGCAGTGCTAAGGTGGCACTGCTGAGGTGATGTGGCTTGATGACGTGGCTTGATGATATGGCACTGATGACATGGCCTGATGATGTGTCATTGATGACATGGATTGCTGATGTGGCACAGGTGATGTGGTTGTTAATGATGACATGGCAGTTGTTGGAGTGTGCTGATGTGGCAAGATGGAATAGCTGATGACATGGCACACGGGCCACGTGTCACTTGGCTGACCACACCTCAATGTGTGGTGAGGTTGAGGATAAGATATCCTCCCTCACTACCATGTGGCACTATGACGGTGACCTGAATCTTTCAAAGATTCTGTTGATTTTGCTAACGGAGGTGACAAAATATGAAGAGGGGAGAGGAGAAGAGTGGAGATGAGGAGAGAGGGAACAGCTAGAGAGCACACCACAAATGACTAAGTATACACTAGATTTCGTTGAAAAAATAGAATATATACAAACCCTTTTAGGGTTAGGGTTAGGGGATCTAACCCTTTCCTTTATAGCACTCTATAAGGTTAGTGCTATGCACATATGATCACGTGATGGTGCTATGCACACATGATCACATGATGTTGAGCGTGAACTCTCAACACCTTCCCTCAAGATCAACATCATGAAGTAGGCCTTCCCTCAAGATGATGATTCTAGGGAATCGAAAAAGGACTGAGCATTACATTCCATCACACCCCTTTAATGGGAATGTCCTTCCTCTGCATCAAACCAAGAGCTAGTCGGTGTTTCTCGAATAGCTCTTTACCGAGTGGTTTGGTAAAGATGTCTGCAACATTTTCTTTGCTATCACAATGCTGCAGTGTGATGTCACCAAGTAACACTCTTTCTCTGATGAAGTGCTCTCTGACATGAATGTGCTTTGTCCTGGAGTGATATATTGGATTTTTGGCCAATGCTTGAGCTGATTGATTATCACAGTATATTGTTGTTGGCTTTGACTCATCAAAGTAATTTGTTTCTAACAATAGTCTTATGAGCCATATAGACTCACATGCACCTGTAGTGAGTGCTCTATATTCTGCTTCAGTCGAAGACAAAGAAACAGTTGGTTGTTTGTTTGACAACCATGATATAGCACCTTGACCAAGGAAAAATGCATATCCCTGTGGCGATCTCCTGGTCTCATGATCTCCAACATAGTCACTGTCACAGTATCCATGTAACCGTGGATGACTTCCTCTGTATTCTATCCCAAACTATCTTGTACCTCTGATGTATTTCAATACTCTTTTGGATGCATTCCAGTGAGACTGTTTGGGATTTGCCATAAATTGTGCTAATGATCTTACTGCATAACAAATATCTGGCCGTGTGATTGTCAGATATATAAGAGATCCAATGAGCTGCCTATAGTATCTGTCATTGACTGTAGGCTTTTCTGAATCTTTAGTAAGTTTCAAACTCTGTTCCATGGGAGTGGCTGCAATCTTGCAATCTGCCATATGAAACTTCTTCAGGAGACTGTCAACATATTTGAGCTGACTCATGAATGTGCTATCTGAATCTCTCCAGAACTCAATTCCAAGACAATAGTGCATAAGTCCAAGATCTTTCATGTCGAACTCTTCAGATAAGTCTTGTTTTAATTTTCTGATGAAGCTATCCTTGCTTCTGGTCACAATCAGATCATCTACGTACAAAAGTGCAATAGTAATATCTTTCCCTTGAACTTTGTAGTAGAGAGTATGATCTGCATTGGACTTCATGTATCCCAGATCAGCAAGAGATTTGTCAATTCTGCTGTACCAACTTCTAGGTGCTTGCTTTAAGCCATAGAGACTTTTCTTGAGATGGCAAACCTTGTTCCCTTTTCTTGGTTCAACATAACCGGCTGGTTCTTGCATGTAGACGTCCTCGTCTAGATAACCATTGAGAAATGCATTCTTGACATCGAGCTGATACACATTCCATTTACTGAGTGTCGCTAGTGATATCAAAAACCGTATGGAATCCATCTTTGCTACTGGAGCATAAGTCTCATCATAATCTTGACCATATTGTTGTGCAAATCCTTTTGCAATTAATCTGGCTTTATATCTCTGAATACTGCCATCTGGATTGTACTTCACTTTGTATACCCATTTGTTGGCTATGGCCTTCTTTCTTGGTGGAAGGTCGCATAATTCCCAAGTGTTCTTTTTATACAAAGCATCCATTTCTTCATTCATAGCAGTTTTCCATTCGGGCTTGTCTACTGCGTCTTCGAAGTACACTAGCTCTTCTATAGCCATGATGGTAGTGATAAGAGCATAGTTGGTGGTTTCCACCTGAATTGCTTTGCCTTTTTGAGCATATGTCAATCTAGCTGGTGGTCTGCTTTCCCTAGTAGACCGTCTGAGCTACTGTGGCACTGCTTGGGGTGTTGCTGGCAATTCTTGCTCTTCTTCATCAACCTGTTTTGTAGATGACTGTGAAGTCGATGCTTCTATCTCCTGTGTAGGTGAGGTTTTCCATTCTGATTCTCTTCTGATTCCTCATCAAAGATTACATCTCTGGAGATAATGACTTTGCGGTTGATGGGATCATATAATTTGTATGCTTTGCTTTCTTCACTGTAGCCAACCATGATGCATTTGCGTGACTTCGCATCCAATTTCCTGCGATGATCATCATGTATGTGGGCATATGCTATGCAACCAAATATGCGGGGATGCCCAATGCGTGGCTTATGTCCAGTGAATGCTTCATAAGGAGTCATACCTTGTATCAGTTCGGTAGGAAGCCAATTAAGCAAGTAGTTAGCTGTAGCTATTGCCTCTGCCCAATACTGATTCGGAAGATGCTTTTCACTAAGCATTGCTCTAGCACTATCTGCTAAAGTCCCATTCTTCCTTTCAGCTCTTGCATTCTGCTGAGGAGTATCTACACATGTGAACTGTCTTCGAATGCCGTGATTTTTGCAAAAGTTCATGAATGCTGAAGACATGTATTCACCTCCTCTGTCTGATCTCATGACCTTGATCTTTCTGCCTATCTGGTTTTCTACCATGGCTTTGAATTCTTGAAATTTGGAGAACACTTTAGATTTCTCTTTCAGAAAGTAGACCCAACAATATCTACTATAGTCATTGATGACGGTCAAGTAATAAAGTGAACTATTGATGCTGCGGGTCTGGGCATAACCCCATACATCCGTATGAATCAAATCAAGAATAACTCGTGCACGAGAGGTACTTGGTTCGCTTTTGTTTGCCGAAGCAGCATGCTTCACAAACTTTTCCAAGAAACTGTAGCTTCGGAATCCCAATTGCCATATTCTGATTCCTTAGATCTTGAAGTTGACATGACCATATCTCTTGTGCCATTTTGCAGATAGTGGCATCTGTTGCATTTGAGCTGACATGGCATGCTTATCTGGTACTGTAGCTAGCATCCTGTATAAGCGTCCTTCCTTGACACCTTTTGCTACTAGCTAACCTCTTTTGGATTTGTCTCTGATAGTGCATTCATCACCGTCAAAGATGACTTTGTAGTTGTGTTCCGTCATTTGACCTACTGACAAAAGGTTCTTGCTGAGCTTCGGAACATAGAGCACATCTTTGACTAATCCTTTTGTACCAGTGAAATTGTTCATAGGAATAACACCTGTCCCTTGAACCGAATTCGGTGTATTGTCTGCTGTGTAGATGACATTCTTTTGTCCTTCTAATGGCTTCATTTCTGTGAACCATTCCTGATGATTTGTCATATGAGATGATGCACCGCTGTCGATGTACCAAGGATCCTGTTCCACTTAGTCAACTTGATAGCTGAAATCCTCTTTGGGATTGAAATCAGTGTCTAGGTGCATTGTATCAATCTGATGCAATTCCTCACTTGCAAGAAACATATTGCCATGTTCATTTGCAAAATGACTGTGACTAGAATGTCCACCACGATGATTTCCTCTTCCTCGGGAATTCCCTCGGATTGACCGCCTTGGTCGTACTGCTTCTTGCGGCAATCTCTTTCATAGTGTCCAAACTTGTGACAGTAGTTGCACTGAATGTTTGATACATTGGTGGATGCATTCCCTCATCCTTGGAATCTTCCTCGATTGGAATGATTTCCTCTTTGCTGATTTTGATGTTGCTGAGGATGATGCTTATGCTGATGCTGATTCTGACTTTGATTTTGTTGATGATGACCACTTTTCTGATATGATCTACCTCTATTTCTGCCTTTGCCTCTGCTTCTGTCTGAAGCTGTGAATGCCTGATCATTAGAATGACCTTTACGTGCTTGAATGGCTTGAGTCCTGAGTCCTTCACCAAGTAGAACTGACTAAAGTTCTTCCAGTGTTGGAATTTGCCGTTGGATGGCAATACTCTGAACTAGATTCTCATATCCTTCTCCTAGTCCATTCAGGATTACTTGAACCATTTCTGCAGGATTCATAGTCTCTCCTATTGCTGCAAGTTGATTGTTGTAGTCTTTGATGCGGAGTACATAAGCATGACTGGTTTCATTGCTATTGCGGAAACTCTGGTTGATCTGGTTTCTCAGGGTGAGAATCCTGGATGTGTTCTTGGACTCATAGAGAGCTGCGAACATATCCCATGCTTCTTTTGATGTTTGACTGTGTTGAGTTGTCCTAGCATGACATCTTGCACATTCTGCTTGATCAGGTGATAGGCTTACTTGTCTTTCTTATCCCATTCTGCTTGAGCTCAGGCAATGGCAGGATCTGCTACTGGTGCAGAAACTATTTGTGTAGATGTAGATCCCGATGTAGATCCCGTTGCTGGTGTTGTGACAATAGATGGAGTAGAGCTACTGGTGGCTGGATCGGCCAATTGTCTAGGTATAGATCCATCGACATACTCCCATTTGTCCTGAAGCACAAGAATGGTCTCCATTCGGTATTTCCATGTACCGTAATTGGAGTTGTCTAACTTAGCAGATGCCTCCAGATTGAGGTTGCTAGTTGACATGGTGCAAACAATGTACTCAAAAAGTGTCCTGAAAAACTCTGTATGAATCAACTGCAAATACACTGAAGATGCCAAGTGAAATCCCTGTACTGTCGGTGAAGATAGAACTACAGTATATAAGATCTGATCTGTGTTACAAGGCTTGTGGCAATGATGTCGGGAATAGCCAAGAGGCTTTACAAGGCTAAAATGATGTGCACAATGCCGTGAGATAGCCGAATAGGCTTTACAATGGTGGCATGTGTGTGTGAAATCAAATGATATCTACCCACTGAATCAATCTGCAATGCCTCTTAACTCTAAATTCTGCTCACTGAACTGATGAACGTAAGGTTTCAGGTAATGTAATGATGTGAAATCGGATGTGAGTGTATGGACTGACTCCGAGTAGGTACTAGTCGGGAATTTCGGGCATGGCTTAGATTGACAACTTGGGGAAATTCAAAGTGTCCCCTCTATGGTGATCTAGTCTACTCTGATCTAGATCTAAACCAACCGTCGATCGATGAAAGAGCAGCAAATAATTCCTTTTCTTTTGTTCTTTTTAAGTGCTGGGTCAGATGCATCGATGTAGAGGCAAATGTGCATGAAGGAAGTGGTTTTGTCGGTGAGGCTCAAATGTGAGTGTAACTTGCATCGAAATGTGCATGTGATGTGACAAGCGAGTAGAGCACGAAAAAATGAGCGACTTTCCTCTTTGGAGCACCCTCAAATTCTTCCTGGATCAAGAGATACGACTTGATCTAGGTGGAGGGGCAAAAGGAGTGCAAATGGTGCTCAATGATGATGTGTCACTGTGAGTCACATGCAGTGATGATGTGGCACTGTGCTTAGCAAGAGGTGGCAGGAGTGTGCACATGCAGTGTGTGCACAGTGTGTCTAGCAAGGGACTGTGCCTGCAGAGGGTCAGTGCTGATTGGACTGCTGAGGTGGCAGTGCTGAGGTGGCACAGATGATGTCAATAGGGTGATGTGGTAATGCTGACATGGCACTAATGATGTGTCCCTGATGACATGGCATAGGTGACGTGGCTGATGATGTGGTAGTCAATGATGATGTGGCAAGCTGAGCGAGATGGTGACGTGGTAAGCGCGCTTGTTGATGTGGCAGATAATCTGCCACATGTCAAATCGTTGACCACTCCTGAGTTGAGTGGTTACCCTCGGATAGGGTTGCCACGTGTCATAAATGGGTGTATGCCTTATCCTCCACGTGTCAGGGCATGGGTAGCCAAAATCTTTGGAGATGCTCCAGAATCTTTAAAGATTCTGTCGATGGAGTCATTGGTCCGTGGGCATGGAAAGAGCTTGGGCTGTGCCTCAGGAGCTAAAGGAGACATGCGTGTACTTGGGTACACAGATTCAGACTATGCAGGGCATGTGGATAGTAGGAGATCCACTTCTGGTTATGTGTTCACCTTTGTAGGTGGTGCAGTGTCGTGGATGTCTCGCGCATAGAAGTGCGTGGCTTTGTCTACCACAGAGGCTGAGTATGTTGCAGCCACAGAGGGTTGCAAGGAGGCTATATGGCTTGATCGGCTAGTGGGAGATTTGGGGATTCATACAGGTGTACCGACATTGCACAGTGATTCCATGAGTGCTATTTATTCAGCTAGCACGGAATCCAGTCTTTCATGCAAAGACCAAACACATTGAGGTCAGGTACCATTTCATCAGGGAGGTACTTGAGGACAAGCGCATAGAGCTTGTCAAGGTTCATACAGATGATAACCCTGCAGATATGCTGACGAAGAGTCTACCTAGTCAGTGGTTTGAGTCTTGTCGTGCATTGATGGGCATTGGATAGTATGCTCACTAGTTATTCTCCCTTAAAGGCACATTGTCCTTTAAGTGGGAGGTTGTGGGGGTTAAAGGTCACTGTTTCCTTATGCATCAGCAGTTGGGAGTCTTATGTATGCTATGATAGCTACTAGACCAGACATTGCATTTGCAGTGGGAGTTGTTAGCCGGTATATGGCTAATCCAGGAAAGAGGCATTGGGAGGCAGTTAAGTGCATCATGAGGTACATGAAGGGTACCAAGGAGATGTGCATTTGCTTTGGTAAAGGAGACATGCGTGTACTTGGGTACACAGATTCAGACTATGCAGGGCATGTGGATAGTAGGAGATCCACTTCTGGTTATGTGTTCACCTTTGCAGGTGGTGCAGTGTCGTGGATGTCTCGCGCACAGAAGTGCGTGGCTTTGTCTACCACAGAGGCTGAGTATGTTGCAGCCACAGAGGGTTGCAAGGAGGCTATATGGCTTGATCGGCTAGTGGGAGATTTGGGGATTCATACAGGTGTACCGACATTGCATAGTGATTCCATGAGTGCTATTCAGCTAGCACGGAATCCAGTCTTTCATGCAAAGACCAAACACATTGAGGTCAGGTACCATTTCATCAGGGAGGTACTTGAGGACAAGCGCATAGAGCTTGTCAAGGTTCATATAGATGATAACCCTGCAGATATGCTGACGAAGAGTCTACCTAGTCAGCGGTTTGAGTATTGTCGTGCATTGATGGGCATTGGATAGTATGCTCACTAGTTATTCTCCCTTAAAGGCACATTGTCCTTTAAGTGGCAGGTTGTGGGGGTTAAAGGTCACTGTGCCTTAACCCCAGTTATGTACAATACTCAAACACATATATAAATGAATGAAAAAGAAGATTAGAGTGGTTCTGCACCCACAAAAACTTGTGTGGCTCTCTGTCTCTCTCTCTCCTTCTTCCGTTCTTGCTTCCGTTGAGAGCACTCTCAACACACACACACACACACACAGCATGCTTGAATATGCTCATGATATATAGAATGCCAATTTTTGCTATTCCTCTTTCATAGCAGCCAATACCTCTGCTCTTCAAACTTAGCAGCCACTATCTCTTGCTATTCCTCTTGTCTAGTAGACACTACCTCTGATCTTCAAACTTGGAACTACAATTAACAGGAACTTGGAGGGGTTTTGGGAGCAAAATGGTAGTAGTGCGTGAATATACTACCATTTTGCTCTTAAAACCCTTACAAAATCTCACCTCCTTGCATCACTCAATTTCAAATAAAAAGGACATCCATATTCCATGCAACTTGACATCAGTGGACCACATTTACATTAGATTCCCAACTTTACTACATTGAAAGCAGAATGCAAAAAATAAAAGTCCTTGTGATGACATGAGTGTTGTAACAACCATGAGAGACCCCAAAGGATTACACAATACAAATAGTATATGGAGGGAGAAAACATATATTTATGGCACTAAGATAAAAAGAGACAAAGATTGAGGGTAAGGGTGGACAAAAAGGATATTGTCTCTCTTAGTTGGACATGATTGCTCATAGATTTCTTTGCAAGTTTGGTTTCTTATAGTTTTAATGATGTTCAATTTTTCATTTCTTTTGTTTAGGATTTTATTGCATAGACTTGACTATCATTGCTGGTTGTTCCATTTATTTCATGAACCTTTTTTTGGTATAGGACTTTCAAATAATTCATTTTTGTTGACTCATAGGTATCTTGCACATTTGGCAAGAGAGAGAAAGATCTCATATATTCTAAATTTGTGCAAGATTTGGGTTGAGATTGGACATGCTACATGGATGTATCCATCTAGCATGCTACATGGAGATTGGACATGCTACATGCATCTATCCTCACAACATGTACAATCTCTCTCAATGGGAGCTAGCAAACTATCCTTGGTGGATAGACTTCCCCAAAAGACAAGTCTTGGTAAGGGAGAGAGACTTGTGTAATTGATATGCTTCATGTAAAGTCATTGAAGGAAGTAAGGATGAAGTTAGGCTACTAGTATGGGTGAATTGATATTAATGTTACTAAGTATAAATGTTCAAGTAGTGCAATTCTTTCGATTGTAGTAGCACTTATGATAATAAGACCCATTTTGAATGTGAAGATATTGATGTATAGGTGATGCAATCCCATGTTTTGAAGTGGCACTTTTGTTTCTTTCAATTGCTAATCCCACATATTAGCATTACAAAATGTGAGTATGTCTTCAATTGAAAGTTAAGCTAGAGTATAAATTTCAATGTTGATATAGTTATTACATGAGCATTGTGTCCACATATTGACATAGTTAGTTAAGCTTCATTTTAAGTTATTGTGCCCATATATTGACATAGTAATTTAAGTTTCATTTTGGATATTCTTCCCATATACTAGATTCCACAAAGCTATGTTCACTACCTCTACAAGGGGATCATGGAAAACTCGCTCACTTTTTTGGGCTCGCTCGCTCTATCGACTACCTCTGCAAAGTCCACGTACCTTCATGAGATAAATTAATGAACTTGACCAGCTTCCTTTGATGGTCTGGAAATCCCATGCTCTAGTCCTATCAACACTCGGGGGGCGGGGGGGGGGGGGGGTATCACAAATATGTAAGCATAGCACGTGAGTTCAATAGAAGGAGTTTTTTTAATCCCTTTTTTACACACTTTTCACATACAGAAGACTAGCATCTAAAGGGGGTATTCACATATTAAATAGAAAAAGGGTGTGTTTTATTCAGATAAGTTTAAAGATAAGGGTTTTACAAATATGCCTTGAACACAAATGATATATAGGATTTATACTATTAATCCCCCGGAGTGTCAACATCACCCCTTTACTTCTACCAAAGAGTCTTTTCTTCACATCATCTCCCATCTTTCAAGTCAACTAGTCCACAACCTCATGAGCATTCTGTAGCTTCACACCATTTGCATCCCATTGTCTACTAGTAGTTAGTACACGCTTTATCACTGCACTAGCACTGTCATGTTCTCCCTTGCCATGCCCACTACCAAAAAAGCTCCATATCATCTGAATACTAGTAAAAAAGCAATACCTAGCATAGCCAAAAGAGAAAGAAGTTTGTTATATAGCACTTCAAATGTGCAGCATCTTCGGTGTGATGTAGGAAAAAACAAGGACCTATTGTAAATTCCTTACCTTGCAACAAAGTAAAATGGGTGTGCAGCCTTGATTGAGATGCTACCCCATCTGACCAAACCCAAAGTCTTTTCAACTTTAGGCCTTTGGATAGTAGCCATTGGTAGTGGAGTACAAACCATACATTGTGTTTCATGCTATTTGTCATCTAAAATGTAAAAGATGGTTTGTTTTATAATCTCCCCATCTCCCAATAATAGCAAGTCTAAACCATAATGGTACATTATTCATTATGCAAATGCTTTAATTGGATTTCATTCTGCACTTTAAAAGTATAGTTCTCAGCAAAATCGACTACTAACACTACCACATCCTCTATAAAATTTTTGATACACTCTTTAAATCAAAAGTTCTACTAATAACTATAGAAGTGCATGATAAAGAATTTTAAGTGGTGCTAGAATTGTTGGATGATGGTGGATATTTATCTTTCCTTGTATACAAGTTTAATTCTTTTCCTTTGATTCTTGGTGACATACACATATGTCTTCCACCTTATCAATGCACCTTTTGTACCATTTAGCTCGTGTGGGCAAAAGAAAGGGGGCATTATTCATATTAAATGCAATGTAAGTAGTAAAGATTATGCCATTCATCCTCTTTCTTTATACATACTACTGACCTCCATATTTTAGATATAGAAGAGTAGGTGCTAGTGTACGCAATACATGTTTCTCCTTCTGGTGGCCTACAAACCTTGCATTAGCAATCCCACATAGGCCCATGCAAAGTCATCGTATCTTGTCTCAAGGCATTCATTGCTACTTGCAACAAATCTATCGTTGTATGATAAATAAAGCAGCAAGTATACACTTCGTTTAGTTTTTAAACATAGTACGATCAAAGATTCTGAAAAGCAAGGAAGCCAATGTCTATACCTCCATATTAATCTCTTTAAAATTCATGAAGAATTCTGCATGTATATTCAATCATCAAACATTCTATCATCAAGAAAGGATTGTGCAGTGAAGAGAACAAGTATTTATGAATTTTAAATAGTACTATTTATAGTACTATATAGTACTTATAAAAAAACTATAGATGTACATATTTAGAAGTGGCACTCTATAGCTATTTAGTAGCAAAATTGCTTGGATTGCATTGGACTTTCAAAAAATAGTAGATATCACCCATTATAGTTTGGAGACAGAAAATTTCTTTGAAGTTCCTCTTTTGATTGTGATCTTGTTACAATGGATGTTGTTTTCTTATATTGGGAAATATTTATAATTTCATTAAAGGCCAATGTGCACCATAAGCAAATGCGTTATTTATGAAAGTGGTACTTAGCTAAATAGTACTAAATATGATAGTGGTACCTAAATACTACTAAGTAGTACCTAAAAAGTAGTGCTAAGAGTAAAATAATAGTACCTAAATGGTACTACATAGTACTAAGAGTGTGATAGTACTACCTAAATAGTACTAAATATGATAGTGGTACTAAATAGCACTAAATAATACAAAGTAGAATATGATAATCTGAGAGTATGATAGTAGTATCGAAATAGTACTAAATAGTACTAAGTAGCATAAAGCAATGGCATTTAGCTAGCTGAGAGTATGACTGGTATCTAAATCGTACTAAATAGTACTTAGTGGCATATGGTAGTGGTACTCAACATCTGAGAGAATATGATAGTAGAACCTAAACAACACTATATAGCATATGACAATAATACTTAGCATCTTAGAGAATGTGATAGTAGTAAATGGTACTAAATAGCATATGATAGTGGTTAAGAGTATGACAAAAGTATCTAAATAGTACTAAATAGTATTGAGTAGCATAGGATACCATAGCATCTGAGAGTATGAGAGTACCTAGATAGTACTAATTAGTACTAAGTAGCATATGACAATGGTACATAGAATCTTAGAGTATGACAATAGTACCTAAATAGTATGAACTAGTACTGAGTAGCATATGAAAGTGGTACTCAGCATCATCTGATAGAAATACTTAGCACTTAGAGAATACGATAGTAGTACCTAAATAGTAGTAAATAGCATATGATAGTAGTACCTAAATAATACTAAATAGCATATGATAGTAGTACTTACCATCTCATAGAAAATGACAGTAGTACCTAAATAGTAGTAAATTAGTACTAAATAAGGCATATGCATGGCCAAGATTGACTCGTCACTCAGTGATCTTGGAGTCATGGTGGGAGGTGTTGTGCAACCCCTAGACCCCTCACTACTGGAATGGTCAGCTTTCACAGATGGGAGTACCTCTTAGGGTTCCTTTATTTTGGGCTTCATTCGTTGTAGGTTTTACAAGGTTGGACCAGGTGGCCTTCTGTAGAGTGAGTCTGAGAGAGAGGCAACGGAACTAGAAGCCTTGGATGCCATAGAGTGGTAGAGGATTAGGGTGGTTGAACACTTGGGCTAAGTATGGCATGTTGATCTGACCATGGTCCCAGTCAGCCCAAAGGAAGCGATTTGTTAGCTCTGGCTATGGGAGGGCAGGCCTCTTAGGGACATCCATTGGAATTAGGAGAGTGATACTAGCCAGTGCATTTGGGACACTCAGACAAGATGGAGGAGATGCCGTCCTTTTCTTATACTTCCTCATTTGTAGACACATCCACTTGGAGGAAACAACATGAACCCCATCCTAGAAGCGACATTGGCTGGAGTAGGAGTATCGATGCGGTGTAGTAGAGGTTTTTGATGGTGCAGAAGATCTACCTTCAGGGAGCTCAGGGAGACAAGGTTGAAGTTGTTGGTTTAGAGGCAAAACCTCACCATTGCTCATGGGTGAGGCCATGGATACATCGAGCTAATATCAAGCAGTGGCATATTTGGGTGGGTTAGCCAATCCACCATCTAGAGCTCAATAATGGGATCTTCGACTGGATTGGAAATGCCCACCATTGATTCAAGATGAGTCGCATACCTATGAATAGGGGTGACTTGCTCCTACCACTTAGTGAGGGGGTCCTTACACAAATCACGGATGTTGTTGCACATCGCTGCTACCTCAGTAGTATGGCTACTTAATAGCTTCTCCAACTCTCCCAAATTTGTGCATAGTATGATGTAAGCTTATGCATAGTGAGCTTAGAGAGTTGACGGATGCAAGCAGCAATTAGACACCACTCAACCTTGAAAATATTGTGCTGATGCACTACTCGCTCCTTAACAAAATGGTTGAAGGCCTGTATGGCTCGGTAATAAATAGATGTTACGAGCTTTACCGATCCTAGTATGCCTTGATGTAGAGATTGTGGGGGAGTAGGATTAATTTCTATCTCCTTGCCACCATGCTTGATATCAGATAGGTAAGGATTCTCGACCATGTACTCGGCGTAGGACTTCAGATATTGATATGGCATCAGGGAGATATTGTCTTGGTAAAATTGATTAGGCATAAAAAGCTTTCTTAGACATGCGTGTTATGGTTGGTTAGTGTACTAGATGGATGTCAACACCACTTTCCTCAATGGAGATCTTAAAGAGGAGGTCTATGTACATTAGCCCCAAGGTTTTGAGGTAAAGGGACAAGAGCACAAGGTATGCAAGCTCAAGAAGGCTCTATATGGGCTGAAGCAAGCACCTTGTGCATCGTATCATAAGATACATCAATTTTTTAATGTCCCAGGGCTTCGTAAACACTCATACAGAGCCAAATCTATATGTCTCGGCCCATTGGATCTAGTAATAGGAGTGCTTGGGCCATGGCTTGTTCTGTTGCCTTGGTGCCTGAGGTGCCACCACTTCCCAAAGAGGGTTTTGATCCAAGGGGCATGTCTGAGTGGTAGCCTGATACAAGTGCCACACACTAGTTTGGCCTGCTGCCGAGTCATCATTGTCTGGTGGCTGTCTCCGAGGAAACTTGCACGGGTGCTTGTTAGGTACTTGGAGGAGATGAATAAGGGACTGAAGTTGGGTGTAATTCTCCAACTTCCCTTGTAGCCAAGAATTCTTCACCCTTATATCCTGCACTATTTTCACTGTGTGCCGGCTGCCTTGGAGTGCCTTTGGGTTGAACCTTGTCTTTTGCACTTTTGCCAGCCTATCTTGAAGGTATAGGTTGGCCATTGCAAGATAAACCATGGCATTGACTATTTGTAATCTGTTTGTGCCTCACACTTGAGGTTGCCATAGTCCATTTGTGGCTTGGTGTGATTCTAAATTAGCAGGGAATAGTTTTGGACCAACTCATCATGCACCCCGCCCTCCTGTTATTAAGCTGCTCCTGCAGAATTTTGCACTCAGTCGTAAGGTTTGCCTATGCATGTCTTAGTCCCATTGTTTGCTTATCGAAAAACCAAGGCTGCTCCTCCCTATACCACACTTGAAGGAACAAATTATGTTCCAAGACTTGGGGAGGACGCCAATGGTTGGCTAGGTAATCGAGATCTTGGGCTGCATGCACCATCTCCCTCAGGATCTGTCACTATAACTTGATGGCATTTTGAACTATCTAGATAAGCTGGTTAACATCAGGTTGGATTTGGGGGTGGGAAAGATGATGTGGTGGTCATGTCGTCGGACACCATTAAGACTACTTTGCATGCTGATGCCTCTGTGCATCAGGGTAAGGCAGTATCCCCCTCGCCTGAAGTCAAGGAAACGGAACATCAACATGACAAGGATGATGATGATGAAGAGGTATGGAAAACTATGGGGAAGAAGAGGAAAGTGTTGGTCAATGACTCCCCCAGTACTGGCTCATCTCATGTGATCAGAGATCCATTGATGGGTGTAGGGAGGACCTCGTTGGATACCGCAACTAGCTTTTGCCAGCCAAGGAAGACGCAGTGGGGACACTAAAGGGTCTGTGCATTTGTGTGATCAATTTGGTGGTGTCTGAGGAAGAGATGCCCAATGCATACCACAAGAAGAGAGCGCTCGAAGAAAAAGGGAAGGACAAGATGCCTATTGATGAAGAGACAAGCTAAAAAGGATGGAGTTGGCAAGGCATTTAGGTTCCTCAAGGAATAACCGTTTCAATTTTTTTAGGGATGCCTAAAGGTCATCACCCAATAAATTTGTACATAAGGTTGCGAATGTAGAAAGGGTCATGAAGGTTTTGGTTCTTTCTTGGAACTTAAAGGCGCATGTGGTCATTCAAAGCAAATTTTTTTGGTGGATGTAACTAGAAGAAACAAGGCTCAAGTGGTCCTCCTTCAAGAACTTAAGTGTGGTATAGAAGATTCTCTATGGTATGCATGCAGGATTAGGGACCTCCAAATTGAATTTGGGGCCCTACTAATTAGTTTGTGTGGGCAAGAAGGGGGGGAAGTGAGATGGCCACATTAACCTTAGCCTGCCGATTAATTGATGTGTGACGTGCAAGGACACAAAGATTAAGGTCAGAAGATTTGAGAGCTTGACAAGTGGGAGCTTCCTGAAGAAGCTTCTACCCTCGAGAAGCTTCTATTGCCTGGTATATATACCAAGGTAGGTGAAGGGACCAAGATGAAGGAGAAGGGGTCCTATGAAAGGCCCTCGAGGACTCTTATGAGCAGTCTCTCTATGCCTCAAGAGGGAGGGAGAAGGAGAGTGAGGGAGAGGAGAGGGACATGACTGAGGGGGAGAGAGGCGAGGGAGGCTGGGAGAGGAGAGGCGACATAGGGCAACTGAAGCGAGGGAGAGGCGAGGGAGAGGAGAGGAAGGGCGAGGGGAGTCTAAGCATCGGTTGGGGAAGGGCAAGGGAGAGGCTGAGGGAGGGCAAGGGAGAGGCAACAAAGGGCGGCTGAAGCGAGGAAGGGAGGCTGAGGGAGAGGAGAGGAGAGGAAGGGCAGCTGAGGCGAGGAAAGGAAAGAGGCGTAGGTTAATCGGGCTAATTAGTTTAATTAGGGAGAGAAGCTTAGGTTAATAAAGTTAATCAAGCCAATATCAGCGATTAGAACTAATTAATTAATACAAAGGAGCGTAGGAGCGAATAGGAGACACGTACTACAAGATAATGCAAGAAAATGGAATTTAAATCTTCATCAACTATTCGAAACACAGCAAAGGTGGCTCAATGGTTCTTATACATAGTTCAGTTAAGGTGAAAGTCTTGTTTGCTGATGAAGAAGGCTAGTCTAAAGTCGTAGAGAATAGTTACTGCTAGGGGGCCGTTGGAATTTTACACATAAAAGTGATGATAGATCGCATCCAATATATATGATGGCAAATGCCAAGAAGTAGGCTTGGGATGATTTGGTAATGGCCAAGCAGCTAGTGGATTGATCCAGTAGGGCTCCATGGGTTAGTGGATGAGCAGGCCTATGCAGGGAGAGTACTTAGCCACAACTTGTATTTCGGATCACGTTCTAGTGGTATGGAGTTTTTGTATCCCAGTTCAAACAAGAGGTCACTGGATATTCCGTTTAAATTCAAAGGATTTTTGAGTTGGTATCAAGAGGATCTGGCATGAAACGGCCTTAAAGTGGTGGGATCCATGTATCAGATGGGATATGGCCATAAGTGAGGTGTTGATATACGCAAAAGAGAGAGAGAGAAGGTCCTCAAGAGTCAGAGTAAGAGGCTGTTAGAAAATCTAATGAATGTCAGGAAATCTCTTAGAGAGGCCGTGGCAAACAAGAATCCTAGGGACGATGTGCTCTCTACTTTAATGATGCAAACCACTGAGTTAGAACTAGTGGAGATGGCTCAGATAAAGAGTAGGCAATCATGGCTTTATGTAGGGGTTTGCCCATCCAAGGTGTTTTTTGAATCCCTCAAAAGAAAGAATCACAAAGAGAGCATTGATAGGGTGACAGATGCGCAGGTCAGGATGGTGTTAGACTTCTGGCACATTATGGAGGTGCTTCTTAAGGAATTGAGCATAGTGTGGGTGAAGAGTCAGTATAGAACACCGAATGGAATGCCAAAATAAAGGCGCTCACAGAGGGAATGGATCCTAATATTTCTGAGTATCAAAGGACTATCCTTGGATGTCCTTTCACTGTGCAAGAGTTGGAGGAGGCATTAAATGCTTGATAGGGTGCCTGAACCTGATGGTCTCACGGTGGAATTTTTTAGGCACTTCTAGCAAGAAATAGGTATGGATCTCACCGCAATGGCCAATGTAGCAGTTGACATGATAGGATTTCGATTGCAATCCAGTAAAGGTGGACTTATCGGAATCAGGGGCACATGGTGGCCAAAAGGTTGCTGGACCCTGTTGAAAATAGGGGCACATGAGAGGATCGAAATCCGATTACCTGGTTCTGCATATCCCCTCTTGTCGTACCTTACCTAACAGTGCAATCCCTTTGCATCCCTCAGGAATTCGATAGGCTTTAAGTCAGCATTTTTGCCAGAATCCTGCCTGAACCTTCCACAAAACCCTCCATGTCCCCAGGGGGAGAGGGGCGTTGTCGAAGGATGTCAATACAGGTCTAGCAAAATTGTTCCTAAGAGACAAAATCACATCAAGGTAGGCGACTAAAGGCCTATAACCATGCTGAATTCCTCATATAAAATTATAGCCAAAGTGTTGGCATTGAGGATCAGAGAAGTTTGCACATTCGTAGTTGATCGTGAGCAAATTGGATTTGTTAGGGGATGCGACATATTCGAAAGCGTCTTGAATGTGTCGACCGCTCTTGACTATGCGATGGAAATGGGACAAAAAAGCATCCTATTTGGCCTTGATTTTTAACGAGGCCTACAATCGGATTAGAAGGTATTATCTACTGTAGGTTCTTGACAACCTGGGATTTCTATCTGAATTTACTAAGAAGGTAGCCTGCCTAATTGGAAATGGGTCGCAATTCTCTGTCTCAATGGAGGTGCTGTGGGAAGGTTCACCTTGAATCGGTCCGTTCGTCAGGGGTGCTCCCTGGCCCCATTATTATTTGATGCAATTTTTGAAGAAAGAAATCGAGAGATGATAGGTATAGCCCTACCATCATGCTCATCACATACCGATGTTCGCAGATGACACAATTGCTTTCTCTTGGGAGGATCAGTCAAGTGTACAATACCTTATGCGGGTCTTTAATTTTGTGAAGCATCAGGGTCAACATGTAGCTGGACTAAGACGTATAGGAGTGAGCTATTGACCTAGCCTCTCATAGTATGATAAATTAGTCTCTGATTTCCCCATTTGCATAATTGGATCTGATCTAATTGCAGGATTGGTGGTAGCTGTGGCTTCATGTTTGGGAATCTTGATGAGTTTGTCATTGCAGTCATGAGTGACTCAAAGGCAGTGAGATTCTTCTCTCTTCTATCCTAGAGAACCTCCATTGTTCCCTCTCTTGCACCCCTTAGGGGTAAATCAGGGACATCAATGGTTTTACCTATGCAACAACCATCCCCTCTTTCTCCTTCCGAGGGATCATCACCTGGGTGTCACCATAGTAGGTCTCTTGGGGGGGTCACTCATCATACAATGTTATCCACACAAACCACATAAGTATCACCTATTTCATAGGCTACCAAGTCTCCACATCCACATCCACATCCCAATCCTATCAAATATCCACTTTCTCCAATCATCTTGGTGTACAAATGTCAACAAATGCAATGCAGAGCATGCCAATGAAAGAAAGTGTGTGTCAATCAACTAAACTGGCAAGGGCACTCGATAGGCTCACGGTTGATGCGAGCCTTGTACAATTAGGGTGAAGTGTTTCTGTTGCATAATCTTCCATGCACTAGAAGTCTTTACAAGAAGGGGGTGAAAACTTGGGCAGATGTCTAGGACCGTCGAAGTGCCGATTGGAAGTCTGTGGAGATTCGAAAGTGGAGTTCAGACTCAATACTGGTGAGGGGGATCTAATTTGGGTAGTGCTAGAAAGAATCTTGGAGAGTTGGCCTTCCAACTATGTGCTAGTGTAGGATGGCAGAGTGAATCAATGGGTGATTGGCCATTATGCCTTAAGAATATTTCAGCTAAGGTTACTTACCATTAGCTTGTCGTAGGGAGCTCAGCATGTGTAGGGGAGTGGATTGGTGGAAAAAGAGATTGCACGAAATGGAAAAGGTAAGGAAATATTTTTCTTATGGAAAGTCCTCCCCCATGGTTGCCTGTTAGGGCGAGGTTGGCAAAGCACATCGCGATAAACCCAATGTGTCCTATGTGCGGCAAAGCAATTGAGGTTGTCCGTCACTTACTGTGGAATTGTATGATCACCAACGAAGCTTGGAGAAGGGTGGAAAGCATGATTTGAAGCGTTGGCCTGATGCATAGGTTCTTCTTGGCCTCGCAATGGAGGCTGGTGCTTATAAGTGACTCGCAAGGGCTTTCTCCATGCTAGCAAAATGTTGGCCATATATTTGGGCCGCAATCATGCTGGTCATCTAGGAGGTTCGAAACAAGGTGGTGTTTTAAAGTGAGTTCAACTTTGGTAGGAGGGAATCCATAGTTATTGGACTGGTTAAAGCCAACATGAGAGACGTAGGTTGGGTCATGAAAGGGAAAGATACGGTGGCATGCGTTAGTTTACTGGAGTTAGGAGTGCATCTAAGGGTTGGGTTTTTTTTTTTTTGTTGCATCATACTGAAATTGAAAGTCCCAATAGCGCCCCCAAGCGAGGTGGCCAAGATAGAATCATGAGCTGGCCCTAGGGCTTGCGGACACATACACACCCATAGGTTAATCCTTTTTGTAAGGTCCTCTTTTGTTGGACTGACCACCCACGTAATATAATTGTTTTTTGTCACGAGGACGTGATGTGGGTAGGACCTTGGAAAGCTAGGGGTCACGGCCTTGGGATGTGGGTGTGCTAGTTTCCCCCCCTAGGGATTGATGCCTTGCATATGTTTTAATATTTCAACACTACTTATATGTTTTCATGTTTTAGAAGGGGCAGAATTCGTACACTTTCTTTCAAAACTCATAAGACAAAGGAAGGTTCCCTTTCTAAGGCTCATTCGAATCGCATTAAAGATGTATAAATTTGAATTTAGTACATAGGAATTTCAATTTAGCACACAACATTTTTCATTTGGCACATAAAACTTTTCATTTATCACATAATCACATGTGTGTGTGGAGGGAGAGTTGGCACGCTTCCTCTCCAAAATTTATAAGACCAAAGAATCTTCCCTTCCTTGGATTCATTTGAATTCGCATTCAAGACAAATCAAATTGAATTTAGTAACAATTTTAATTTAGTAAATAACACTTTGCATTTCACACACAGAATTTATAACACCTCTACCTTAGGTTATAACAATTCAAATATAGCATATAGCAATTTGAATATAGCACATAGCAATCAACTCTTTGCATTCTGCACCTAGCACTTTGCATTTCGCACATAATACTTTGCATTTAGCCCATAATCACACATATGTGTGGGAGGAGATTACCAAGAAATATGCCTTTATTGGGTTTATTTCGATTTGCACATAGCACAAAGCAATTTCAATTTAGCACATAACAATTTGAATTTTCCACATAGCATTTTGCATTTTGTATATAGTACTTTGCATTTAGCACATACCCACACATATACTGTGGGGGGAGGGGAGAGTTGGCACACTTCCTCTCCAAAAATTATAGGACCAAGGAACGTGCCCTTCCTTCGGTTCATATCAGTTTGCATTTAGCACATAGCATTTTACATATAGCACATAGCAATTTGAATTTGGCATATAGCACTTTTCATTTAGGTGAAATGTTAAATTATGTTTTACTATAAAATACATAAAATAGCATTTGCATAATGTATTAAGAAATGTTCTATTGTTCAAGAAATTTATTGATTAATTCTCATGAGGGAAAAAATCTTATGGATTGTTGTTTCCTTTTTTGAATGCTAATATAAAAAACTACTTTTTCTTTTGGATTAAATGATGTTCTCATGTTTGTGAAATTAGTTAAATGTAAATGTAGAAGTACCTATTATATTTATGCTGTCCCAGATCAAAGTCCAATGAACGACTAGCAAATTACGAATTCAATAAAGCTGCAAAATTAATTTGAAGACATTTTACAAAGATAAGAATTCAAAAAGTGTGACCTTGATTTTAAATTTTAGAAATGAGATAACCAATTATTGTATGATATAACTATATAGCACTTTACATTTTATAAATATCAATATGCTAAAGTCAAAAATATTTTAATACAAAAATGTAATCTTGACTTTAAATTCTAGAAATGAGATGACCAATTATTGTATTATATAATTAAACAACACTTTGCATTTTGTAAATACCAATTTGCAACCACATATTTTGTTTTTAGAAAATTCAATTTAGCATATTGCAAAAGAAAAATGCAAGTACAACTTAATCATGATAGCATAGATTAATGTTATGAAGAAGTAGATTACCTATTGGACGTGACCAAACAAGAAAAGGAAGCAGTTTTACCCTCACAAAGACCTTTAAGTAGACCTACCTCATTAGGTTGAGGCCACAATCTTTCTTGGTTAATGCAACAATAAGTAAAGGGACAGGGCAAATTGAATAATGGACAAATTCAAGGAAGAAGATGTATTAAGTTGGAGGATTGTCTTTCTTATTTTCACTACATCATATTGTCTACCTCATTAGCATGGATATTCGTTAGCACATGCTCACATGCTCTACCGATGGCATTATGACATAGTTTCTATTCATGGAGACAAAGTAGCATCTCATATCAGCGATCAGACCAATATGACTCAAAGAAATGAGAATAGAGATGGTGGTCATATTTTTTGGCTTGAATACTTTAACCTCATTTGACCGAATTGCAATGCTGTTTACAGTTGGAGCGTAAGTTTCCAAACCTCCTGCTAGTACATGTAAACTTGCATGGCTACTCTAGGCAAAGTGAGAGAGAGAAATGATTCCACATGATGGTGCCTACAACAATCCCTGTGTACGATTCACTATGCATGGCCAGGTCACTGTAAAAGCTATCCAACTACTCCTGTAGGTCGTAATGTTGGCACTGGAGTAACTGAGACTACACTGTAATCCAGAAAACTATGATTCTTTGCAAGGATACTTGCCCTTGATGGAAGAATCGAAGGCTCCACCTATCTTGTGCTTGGCAAAATCTTGGTTGCTGAAACATTCCTCTAATAACGCACCCTAACCAAAACGTCTAGAGCTAGGTACTACCCAATAAATATCCAAACACCTCTACTTCTTCGTACACTCCACTACTCCAGCTCATACCCCAGGAGAAGATAGCCTGAAGCATAAAAATATCCAACGTTTTGCCCAGAAGATCCTAGTGTAATATGCGCATAAGGATGAGTATCTAAAGTACTCAAAATGTATATCCTCACCTGGAGGAGGACTGGTCACATACAGCAATGATGGCATTCTAGGAGACTGCATTTCTTTCTAGCATTTCCGCAAACACTGCCCTATCATCATGTAGGCTTGTACACTTGCCATACATATTGAGAAGGGTTGTGCCAACAACATCCAATTCCCATCCATTGCTAGAAACAGTGGCATGGATCACTTGACCTTCTGCCAGCGCTGCCATGGCAGCACACACATCCATAATGCCCTGGAATACTGGATAGTTTGGTCATTGTCCCAACTGACCAAACTATGATAGGCATTGGGTAAACTATCCATCATCCATAACGCATAAATAATGCCCTAGGATGTGATCTCCTGGAATGCTATTATCAGAGCTCTATGTTTGCACTTGACCAAACATTTGCAAGGCTTTCTTGCCATGCCCATTCTAAGCACATGCAACAATAACAACACTCTAGGAGACTACATCCCACTCTGGCATCTATGTAAACACTGCCCTTGCATCATCTAGACTCTGACACCTGCAATAAATATTGACAAGAGCAGACCCACAACTACATCCTAGCATAGATAGTACTCTAGAGACCACATCTAGGGAGCTTCCCATTACAGCATCAGATTCAAATCTCATTGCTATGATCTGGAAATGTTCCAGCCTACTCTTGTGGATTGGATCTCATGTACTCATAAAATAATAACTCTGCTTGGAATTATGTCCGAGTGCTATATCATGTCAAAAAGTTCAGTAGTAACTACAGCCTTTCCAGTTTACCCATATTCAGTAATTAAAGCATTCCATGCAACTGCATCTTGACTCGCTAGCAACAACAACATCCAAGACTGACACACGCATTCAACATGCAGATGCAAGCTCAAAGACTTCAGTCTGCATTTGTTTAAATAAGTTGCAGGGCCTCCTTGCCCTACCCATTCTGCATCATGTGAGCTTTGGACAAACTAGCTAGCTATTTTCTTTCCATCACACCACAGGGACAAATTGCATTTGATGAATATTGTGACTACATCTATCATCTTATCATCAAAGATATTTTTCTTACAGAATGCAGGCATGCTATGTGGTGAATGGTTGAATGGATGCCACATGGGCAGAATATAGATATCCTTATTAAATTGAATTTAGGGCAGCCTCAAGGGCCACCCTGTTAGTATCATGGTCTAGCAATAGACCTTGTTGAGGGCACGGCACACAAGCTAGCGCAATACCCAGCCAAAATGGGGCCAATAGAGGGGAATTTACAGGCTTCAATGGTAGGCTTCTTGGTTTGTTCTAGGTTGTCAAGGGAAGTCTGGAAAGATGGTCTGCAATAAGGTTGTCAGGGCAGGTTACACCAAATCATCCAGAAGGATGCAGGAGGTGGGGCTTGACTGCCTTGCCAGAATGCAATCAACAAATTGTGCATTATAGTAATAATTGCACACCACGACCCCATATCTGGATTTGACAATTTGTCAAACACATTGCATGCCTATTCAAGGCTTCCACATTTCACATGCATGTCAACAAGATTGTTGCCAACTAGTAGATCTGATTTCCGCCCCCACTATTGATCTTTTCATGGATCCAAAAGCCCTGCCCTAAAGCTCCAATCCTGCATACTTTAAGAACACACAAAAAAGTCACTCTATCTGGCCTAATGCCATCCAGTGCAAGAAGAACATGCCCATGCTAAGAATATCCTGCATTCATTGCACGCCTTGTCACTACATAAACTATCTCAAACTTCATGTCCTTCGTCGAGAGTCCACATTTGGCATACATGTCAATAAGACTACTCCTATGGCCATATCTATTTCAATTCCAGTTGTGCCAATCTAGTGATGCATCAACCTACCCATCGCTATGGCTCATACACTACCACATGCCTTTGAGCCACTCAGGATAGTAGCTTTGCTAGGCTTTGATACCCTCATCCTGCAATTTTCATAAAAAGTTCCAGAGCACTAGCAGCATCTCCTTGCTGTGCATATCCAGATATCATTGCACCCCATGATACCACATCTCTATCTGGCAACATGTCAAATAATTCGTGTGCCATCTCTAGCTTCAACATTTAGCATACATGTCAATGATGGTGCTTCCAACCCCCATATCCAGTTCAAGTCCACTTTGAAGAACCTACTCATGTTTTAGCTTGCCATGCCCAATGGCTCGTATATTTACACATGCTTTCAAGATATGCTAAAGAATACTACTTTTTCTGGCATGATACCTTCTTCCTGCATTTTTGCAAAATGCTCTAATGCCAGAAGACCATATCCTGATATAATTGCACCCCACGACACCACATTGCGATTTGTTAGTCTCTCAAACACATTCCAATCCTCATTCAGGTTTCCCAATTTGGCATACATGTGAATTGTAATGTTGCTGATGGCAATATCTAAGACAAACCCACTTTTAGTTATTTGGACATGTATATCTTATGGCTGCAATGCTGCCACATGCTTTTAATATGCACAAAAAACATAATTTTGTCTACCTTTAAGCCCTCCTGCTGCATTTGTCAAAAAGTTGCAGAGCATTAAAACCATGACCATATTTTTCATACCCTGCAATCATTACAGCCCATGAAACCATATCTCAATTGGGCAACAATTGGTCAAAGAGTTCATGTGCTTCCTCTAGATTTCCACATTCGGCATACATGCTATTTGCAAGGATAACATCTGACTTGAGACAACTACTAAATATTCGATGATGTATAAGCCTGCCTTACTTTAAGGCTCCTACGTCATTACATGCTTTCAAAACATTCATTACGTGCATGGCATTATGCAAAGCTTCTTGGGAGGTGAAGAGGATAAATGCCACCCCTTTACTCTGTAGGGTTTTTCTATCCTTCATCATAGTAACTTTCCCAAATTCTGCCAAAGGTACTGAAAATGTGATGGAGGTCACTATTGGTGAGGGAGAAATTGAAGTTACTCACATAAAAGCTGGATTTGGAGGGGACAGAGCCACCACCACTATCTCTGTCTCTGTCTCTCCTCTATCTCAACTATTGAGTTGTCCAAAGAGTAGTTCTCTGTCTTTGTCTTCATTTCTTCTCTATCTCAAATTGAGGTATTGTCCAAAGAGCAGCAGGCTGAATGTAGTCATCATCCCAGAGGAGGCCTCAAGTTCAAGTGAGTGCAACTGCCACTATTGGTGGGGAAGAAATCGAAGGTACTCGCTCACATAAACTCTGGATAAGGAGGGGACGGAGCCTCCGCTACTGTCTTTGTCTCTATCTCTATTTCTGTCTCTCCTCTATCTCAACTATTGAGGTGTCCAAAGAGCAGATCTCTGTCTCTGTCTTTGTTTCTCCTCTATCTCAGCTATTGAGGTGTTGTCCAAAGAGCAGTTGGCTGAATGTGGCCATCATCCCAGAGGAGGCCTCAAGTTCAAGTGAGTTGCAACTTAAACAATGATTTGAGTTACAGAGCACAAGCGACAGGGCTGATCTTGAGGAATTTCTTCGTCTGAAAAAGCCAACTACTACTTACTCCAAAGAAAGCAATTAAGAGAAACACATAAACGAGAATTTTTCCCAAATGACAATGAGGATAAACCTAGTTGGATGCTTGTTGCATGGTTGCAGTGTCCATAGGTGGAGCCTAGCAGCCATAGACGAGGTGAAAATTCATTTCCCTATCATTTATCCCACCTTGAAAGTTTGAGCTCACCTCAATGTACCTGACATTTGGTTGCTTCTTTGTAGAGATGCTCATCACGAATAGAAATTATGGACAAGAGGGACTCACCCCATGCAAAAGCAAGCCTTCACCTCCTCCAAATTATTATTGTGTCAGAGCTCAGATGGAGTATTTTTACCATATTTGTGAGACGAGTAGGGAGTTCAACATGCTCCAACACCTAGACCAATTAATCCTTAGATTTAGCACTGAAAATATGATGGAGGTCACTATTGGTGAGGGAGAAATTGAAGTTACTCACATAAAAGCTAGAGGGGACAAAGCCACCGCCATTGTCTCTGTCTCTGTCTCTCCTCTATCTCAACTATTGAGGTGTCCCCAAAGAGCAATTCTCTGTCTTTGTCTTTGTTTCTCCTCTATCTCAGCTACCGAGGTATTGTCCAAAGAGCAGCTGGCTGAATGTGGCCATCATCGCAGAGGAGGGCTCAAGTTCAAGTGATTTGCAATTGTCACTTGGTGAGGGAGAAATCGAAGTTACTCACATAAACTCTGGATTTGAGGGGGAGCATCGCTTATGCATATTGTGCAACTGTCAGGAGGTTGAGTCGTAGGAGCATTTTATTTTCATGTGCCCAGTGTACTACGAGATCCAAGGTCGCTACCACTGCCTCTTCAGAGTGCCTCTTCAGAGACGGTCAGCTCCGGGCTCCTTTCCAAATTCCTCGCCTACCCAGTTCAGAGATGCCTCATGGCCTTCATTCACGAGGGGGTCCAACACAGAGAGTACTTACTCAGGCGATGGGGCTTGGCCACATCATCAGACACCTCTCAGAGTAGGATCACAGAGTTCTCCCATCGAGTGACATTGATCGTCCAGCCTCTAGCTGCAGAGACAAGAAGGGAGTTCAACATGTTCCAAAACTTGGACTAGTTAATCCTTTAGATTTAGCATTGAAAATACGATGGAGGTCACTATTTGTGAGGGAGAAATTGAAGCTACTCACATAAAAGCTGGATTTGGAGGGGGCAGAGCCACCACCATTGTCTCTGGCTCTGTCTTTCACCTATCTCAGCTATTGAGGTGTCCAAAGAGCAGGTCTCTGTCTCTGTCTTCATTTCTCCTCTATCTCAGCTATACAGGTATTGTCCAAAGAGCAGAATGTGGCCATCATCCTAGAGGAGGCCTCAAGTTCAGCCTCAAGTTCAAGTGAGTTGCAACTGTCACTATTGGTGAGGGAGAAATCGAAGTTACTCACATAAACTTTGGATTTGGAGGGGACAAAGACACCGCTATTGTCTTTGTCTCTATTTGTGTCTCTATCTCTCCTCTATCTCAACTATTGAGGTGTCCAAAGAGCAGTTCTTTGTCTCTATCTTTGTTTCTCCTCCATCTCAGCTATTGAGGTGTTGTCCAAACAGCAGTTGGATGAATGTGGCCATCATCCCAGAGGAGGCCTCAAGTTCAAGTGAGTTGCAACTTAAACAATCATTTGAGTTACACAGCACAAGCGACAGGGCTGATCTTGAGGAATTTCTTCCTCTGAAGAAGCCAACTACTCCTTCCTCCAAAGAAAGCAATGAAGAGGAACACACAGAGAATAGAATTTGCCGATATGACAATGAGGATAAACCTAGTTGGATGCTTGTTGCATGGTCGTAGTGTCCACAGGTGGAGCCTAGCAGCCATAGACAAGAGGTAAAATCCCTTTCCCTATCATTTATTCCACCTTGAAAGTCTACCAAACATTAATAGTAATTATGGACAGGGGGACTCTCAGCCCATGCAAGAGCAAGCCTTGACCTCCTCCAAATTATTATTGCGTTAGAGATCAGATGGAGTATTTTTACAATTTATGTGAGACAAGTAGGGAGTTCAACATGCTCCAAAACTTAAACCAGTTAATCCTTCACATTTAGCACTTTCTTGCAGAGATCTAGAGGTCAGCCCATTTGCCTGTGAGGACTCATCACCACCCAACCCGATCAAACTAAAAGCAAGGGCAGCCAACACAGCTAGACTAATAGCAGGGGCAGATGTGCAACAAGCAAAGGAACTCATTGTCTAGGGGAATGGAGTAGTACAGGATTGTCTAGGGGAAGGAGCTCGTTGTCCAAGGGAATGGAGTAGTAGAGGATTGTGCAAGGGAAGGAGCTCGTTGTCCAAGGTAATGGAGTAGTAGAGGATTGTTTAAACCTCTGTCAGCCAGCAAGAAAAGCAAGGAGGTGTTGTTCCTTTGAGGTAACATCATAACTTTGTCACGCTTTGCAACAGCCTTTATTTTCAATGGTTGGCATCGCCACTGTTTTGAAAGGCGTTTCAAGATCATCGTCATCACCATAGTTATTGTCATCGCTGCTTCTATACATGATATTCAAGGAGAAGAGGCTCATGATCTATGCTACTAAAGAATAGGAAACTTGAGGATCTTTACAGACTTGTTGGGGCTCTTAAACGAACCAAAAGGTAGGGAAAGAAAAAGGTTGACAATTTTCCAGCAAAATATTCTGGACGTGAGCTTGTTGCAAAACTTAGAGAAGATCATGAGAGGAGAATGAAGCATCACACTCACATGTAGATGTTGCTACCTCAATGATCTACTCAATGCTTCAAAAATCCGCCTACTTATTCATGCGTTAGCAGTGGTGTTGAGGTGTCCATGACACTACCAACCCTCGTTTTTCTGCTCGTGATCGGAATTTGCCTGGCAACACAGTTGATTTGTCTTCGGCAACTGATCCACAGATGGAACTCGGTAATGGAGAGCATATATAATGGAAAAACCATGTTGGGATTCATAGAGAAAAGGATGAATTGCAAACTAGTTGAATGGCAGGCATGCAATTAGTTGAGACAAGGGAAGAATGGTATTGTGGGGAGAGAAGAGGTAGAGGGGCAGGTTCTTCTACACATGAGATCCTCATTCCTACTCTATAGATTCGTTGGGATCTCAAACGCTTTGAGTGCCAAAGAAGCAGAGGGGAGCCATCAGGCAGGAGGAGCTAGGAAAGAAGGAATATAGATGGAAGGAGAGGTAGAGAAATGGGACCGGTGTGGTGAGGGAACTTTGAATAACAGGAAAAAGGAGACAATTTTGACAGTTTCGTGCCGTTCGAGGTGAAGGTTTTCATTTAATATTTATATTTCCTATTGATAAAACCATGACACGTGGCTCAACGAGAAGCAAGTATTTCATTTCATGGCACAATGCTACCTGCCTAACTAGGTGGACGTAGATGAGACATGGGCTGGAAAAAGAAAAAGAAAGAGAAGGCGTTCGCCCTTGGCATAAAAGGTCTGTGTACGGATCAGTATGGTGGTTGCACGATGCAATTGATAGCTGCGTACGGACCAGTACGGTAAATGCACAGGGAAATTAATGGCCACGTACAGAACACAAACGGCTGTATACAGCGCAGGTGTGTGGATCTGAGCGGCTAGTGTACGAAACAATTAATGCCTGTGAACGGGAAGTACGATTGTGTACAGCTGAACGGTGCCTTTGGGTCATTTGTACGGGCTGCTGCTGAAGGACTGTACGGACTGTAAACAATGGTCTAGCAACTGCATGAATTGCAGGTTTGCGGGCTGGTGCATAGGCCTTAGCAGATGCCGTCTTGCTGTCAGAGATCGATTGATTGCGTACGCTGGCATTGCTCCTTGCCTGGAGAAGGTTTATGCATGCAGGGTGTGTATTGGCTCATGAATGAGCTTGGATGAGCTCCAGGCTGGAGAAGAGAATCACACATGCTTTATTGTGCTTGCTATTTTGCTAAGGACTGTTTTGGAGTAGCCTAGTTGACAGGGCAGTCTACATGGGATGCTTGCAATTCAAGATTTGATCTCAGAAGTTATGGGTAGTTCACTTATGCTTTCACCCAATGCTTTGGTATTCCAGTAAGCCACAAGGCACCAAGGGCAGTGTGGGAACTTGTTCATTCCCCTATGAGTTGTCAGAGAACAAATTCCAAGCCACACACTGGTGTATGATCAGAGATGGATACTCATTGTCATTGGGGTGTGCAGAACCCAACAAGGTCATTGCCTGGGTTATTGATGCCTACTGAGAGTGGGAAGAGCACTGAGGGTTCGAATTCATTGTGTATCCTATTTGTTGGCTTTGGCAAGTAACATGTTTCATGTGGGAATATGTTTTTTTTTTGTTTCTCTAGGAGATGGGTCACACGCAGAGACAAGGCAGACGGTACATCTTTGGTACAGCCTCATGGTATAGCCTCGTGGCTGAGTAGGCAGGGGTCGCGAATCCATTCTTGGAATGGGAAGTATCCCTGAAACTCCGAGAGGGATGGAATAGGTGTGACTGCCATAGTATTTCCTGTGTTGTTATGGCGATTCTCTTATGGGAACCAAGTTGATGTATCAGGATATGTGCGACCCATAGGGTGAGAGACTATTGGTCAGAGTCCTGGACAGTGCAGAAAGCTCCTATATCCTTTTCCTTTCTGCTTTGAGCAGATAGTTGGCTAATTAGGCGCTAGTGACAGTTATGGGGAACTGTGTGGCATGTATCCTAGGTTGGAGTTTTTTATTTATAAAAGGGAACATGCCGGCTTTTATTAAACTGTAAGGGAAAAAAATAATTACAAAATTGTGGCCTACTATACTACAAAAACTGCCCATGGCATACAACGAATAAACTTAAACATAACACCTAATAACCATCTACATAGCACTATGAAGATCTCACAAGCACATTCCCACCAGCTCTCTCATGACAAGTACATTCCTACCAGCTTCCCAGCAAATACACTCTCTGCCATGGAACGAGTGAAGATCATCTCATTTCTAAGACTCTAGATACCCATAAAGATGATAGCAATAGAGACCCTTGGGATGTTGTTGTTGTTGATATCACTACTGCGACTTGAGCAAGTATGGGCATACTATTTCATTAAGGGTGTAGCTGATCTAATAACCATGCGTGGTCACTAGTGACAGTTCCGAGCCGTGTGCAAGATTCCTAGATTAGGGATGGAGACCTACTGCCAGGAGTGGTGAGAGCAGTGAACAATAAAGGCTATGTAGGGTATGTGGATGCCCACTGGGATGTGGAATGCCCCAGTTGTAAGAAGGAATGTATCCTTAATGTAGCCTGGAACTATGGGCCTCTCACTCAGGTAAAGAAATACCAAAAGGGGCACCAAGGTTTGGGACCAATCTGTGTCTTTGTCTTGGTGCAAGGGCACTATAGCTCCCAATCTACTGGTAATGCTTTTGCTGAATTGTTAATGCAACAGTATTGACTGGTTACTTATTAGTTTTACTGCCCTTTAATTTATTGAAGGATGGTTTCAATTGTTGACATAGGTTTCCTTCCTACACCTTTAACCCATCACAACACCCCTCAAGCCACCTCCTTCAACGCTTCTAGCACTTGTAATATCTTTCTAAGTCTTTTCGACTTGCAAATGTTTGAGTGATTCTCCAAGCTCCGGCAAAGATTGTGTTCCTCTAAAGTGCATTTGAGATGTAACGACCGCTTGAACTGGAGGGCCGTCGTTATTTTCATTGGCTCGGAAAAAAACAGCACTGATTGGAGCTCTCATCCGGAGATGAGAGCAATATCAGCATGGCTATGGGTGTAGCATGCACATGCTACCATCGCTAGGAGACTATGGCAGCTTCCAAAAGCTAGCACTCTTGTGGGGTTTAGAAGCTTTCCCCCCTTGCACAGTAGGCTGCCCACACAAAATCCTCCTATTACGTGTCCTTCATAGGAAGAATTGTGGAACTCATAGGAGGTAGCTTTGCCCCCTCGCATTGTCCCCTAGTAGGCTGCCCATACAAAATCCTCCTATTATGTGTCCTTCATTGGAACTCTTGCTCTCATTTCTGATAGAATGGAAGCATCATAGTGCATTCCCATAATCATTGTTCTTCAACTCTTACTAATTCGAAATATAAGGCTTCAGAGATGCATTCAGCATACCAAGCTTAAGCATATTCCTATGCTCTCTCTTTTGAAGCTCAACTTAGCTCAAAGGTGTTGGATTTTACTGCCAAGATTGCCTCAGACATATCAATGAAATAGCAAGTACATTGCGATGAGGTCAAATGCAAGCAAAGGTTGGGGACTTTACTGTGTTAGCCAAAGAAGCTGGTGAGCGAGCAAAAGCAACTTTATTTTCTTTTTAAAGATTTAAAAAAGTATAAAGTAATTTCATAAAAAATGTAAGCACAAAACCAAGCCCTTCCTCCCGCCTTCTGTAGGAACAAAGTGGAGACAGGTTTTGAACACAAGTGAGCAAGAGTGCACACACAAGAAAGCTCCAATAGAAATGTTTAAATGAAACAATACAAGTACTTGGTATATATAGTACCCAAGTACTACTGGTCAACCATAGGGTTGACTTTATGCCTACAACACCATATCTTTGTAATCTCTTACAAATCCCCCTCAATGATATGGCTGAAAGTACCCTGGAAACATCTCAGGTGTACCTTGCAGTACCTAAAGTGCTGCAAAAACAGTCCCGAAGCGAAATACACAGCTCAAACACTTACTAGAATTGCAACTTGGCCCGAACCACCTGCAAAACAGTCCACTGACTGTGTGGGCAAGCCGGAGATAACAAAGGAGCTGAAGTGAGCTGCTTGGAGCTAAATGAAGCTGTCGGGAGTACTTTTGAACTTAACACACGTGCAGAGAAGAGCCTGGAGCTGCTGGAACACACCCGAGAGAGGATGGAGCTGAAAAGAGTCCAGATCTGAGCAAAAACGCCAAAAAAACAGTTGAAAACTGATCGAATCGCCTTCTAACAAGTCGTACGGACTCGAAATCAAGTTTTGACAAGTTGTACGGACTCACGGCATTGTCGCGCAACTGTACGGACTATACGGACATCCGTACAACAGTATGGACAAAAAATAGATCCCCCCCCCCCCCCCGGGCCTGAAATGGTGCAGGATGGGCTTGTTTGTATGCGGGCAGCTCAGAAATTTCGAAAAACATTGAAATCGGACCTCAAAAGGTCAAAAAACAGCCGCTGGACTGTTGGAGCTGAATGTGAGAACCAGGAACGTGCATTGGAGCACCAAGCTTGCGGGAGTCTGGAAGCAAGGGCTCTAGAGACGGAAGCGCTCTGATACCAAATGTAGGAACAAAGTGGAGACAGGTTGTGAACACAAGTGAGCAAGAGTGCACACACAAGAAAGCTCCAATAGAAATGCTCAAATGAAACAATACAAGTACTTGGTATATATAGTACCCAACTACTACTGGTCAACCATAGGGTTGACTTTATGCCTACAACACCATATCTTTGTAATCTCTTACACCTTCCCCCTTCCCTTCTTTCCCAACCCCCTCAAAGAAAAACAAACAAAAAAAGGAGTGCGCAGAGAATTGCAAGAAATAAGTCCTCAGTGTAAACTTTAGACTTACCCTTGTCTATGTAAAAAGTCTAGGCATTGTTGGAGAAGAGGGCCTTGCCCAAGCAAGAAAAGGGGCCAATTCTAGGCTACAAGAATCGAAATTTCTTGCCCTTCCAAATGGTCAAGCTGGCTTATTGTACCAAGGTTGATATATTAATAATAAATGTATACTTCAATCCAAATATCGTGAATACACTTGCTCAATTTCTTGTCAGTAATACTGCATTGCGAGCCATCTTCCAAAATGTAAATGTTATTTCTTGCTACGATATTAAATAGCTTAGTAGGCAAACATTGTCTTGCTTGTTTCAAGGCAGTACAGCCAAATTAGGTCTAATACAGATACTGATAATCCATTCAGTACTTTCAGAAATCTCATTTCACACGATCAGTGTAAGAAATTGACTTGAATTCTTCTCTTCTCACCTAGGAAATCCATTGAGAAAACTAAGAATATGAGCATTAACAACTTCGGGATTCTCTTGATGCATGAAGTGGTGAGCATCTTCAAGCACAACTACACCTTGGAGATTAGGAACATATGCTTTCATTTGAGAATCTAGATATTCCTTTGTTCCAGGTAAGATATACACAATATCTTTACTTCCTCCTATGAACAGGGTTGGAGTAATCACTTGTGCTCCTGTCCAAGGTGCCGTGAGCTCCCAATTCCTGCAATAAAGTTGTAGAATTAGTCTCTCTCTCTCTCTCTCTCTCTCTCTCTCTCTCTCTCATGCGCGTGCACGTGCGCACGTGTGCATGCTTTCGCTTTTGCTCTCACAGCAGTACCTTTAACAACTGCATGCAGCTTGTTGCAAGCGGCAGAAACATCACCATCTTACTCTGACCTCAGTTTGACATAAGTCTCTCTCTCTCTCTCTCTCTCTCTCTCTCTCTCTCTCAATCAATCAATCAAGACATCAGTTAAAAAATACGTGGTGCAAGTCACTGCAGAAAGTATATACTGAGATTCTGCCTATTTTTCAGATGTAAAGTGGTCCTCTGCCATGGTAAAACAGCTATTATATTAGATATGTATCAACAAATTGACATGCTCACTGAAAGCTCAAGCCGGAAAAATCTAAAAGACCGAATTGAATAGCAAAAAGATATGTCCATGAAAAACTCAGTTAGATTCCAAATTAAGTACTGTAAACAGATAGAACAATATGTTCAAGCTTCATGTTAAAACAATGCTTATCATGAACTATAGGTGACTACACGACATGACATACCCACACACTGTTTTTTTGTCAAATCCATTTATCATTATATTACACAGAACAGTCCCAAAGAAAGGGACAACCAGCTACAAACATCCCCACATACCCACACACTTTTTTTTGGGGGGTGAAAAATCAAGCTACTTTATATTACAAAATCATCATCCCAGAATAGGACGATGAGAAATACATCATCATCCCACACCCACACACACCCATACAGCTCCACAATCTCAAATCACCCAAGCTTGCTATTACCCTTTTCCCTAAACTCACAGGACAGGTCTATCCATATAAGTAGTTAAATGTCTGCCATTTCGAGTCCTTGACTAACTTAAGATATCCCACCAACCTCAAACCAGTGGCAGCATCATGTGTTGAGTTGAATCAACACCACCATCTCTGTGGAGCCTCTTCCAAACCTTAGATACCAATCCATGGGAATCCTTTATCTTACTAGTTTAGCATATAGGCTATCATACTCACACCTCCCCTTTGAGGACTCTAAGAAATACCTTCAACTTGCACTCCTTGGGAGCTGCCATGTGCCCTCCCTAAAGCAGATGTACTGAGGGTTTCTTGCTGTCCCATAGACCTTTTGGTCTTCAGTGGACGTTAATAGACTTTCTTTCTTTCACCATACTGAGGCCACCAACTAACATATTAAAATAAGCCTTTTGGTATCTTCACTGAGAAATCAAATTTCTGCATAAGTTCAGCATATTTTGCTTTCTGTCCTCCAAGTCCAGGCTGATTATATAACCACTTTTCATGTTCGTGGTTAATTAGTTCTCAATTTGCACTACACACATAGTGCCTCCATGTCTTAAACTCCTTGATAATGGTAAAGAGATGCATTCATATTCTATATATCATTTCTAAGTAATTCTAAAATTTCTTATCAAAACCAAGTTGCCGTTCCTCTAAATCAACAACAACGTTTATAGATGCCCTATTCAACTTTCTGCGACTTTGGCACTTGTTGTTCCTACAATTGATCTAAGAACGACTTCTCTTTCCTCTAAAAATAGTCCGTAATTTCAGCACAATATCTTTATGAACCTGGGAAAATCGATGAAATGCATGCATGCTTTTAAGATATGTCCCCCCCCCCCAAAAAAAAAAAAAAAACAAATAAATAAATAAATTGTTTCTGGAGATATCTTGAATAAGAATGATGTAAAACAAGCTTGACTTATCATGAATCCATTGAGATCCCATCTTCACCCTACGCATTTCATATTTTTGGTAAAAAAACTGAAAACTGCCTTATTTGGCATAGACTCTTTTTAAATGTGTCTTTAGTAGTTTGAAGGCATTTTCAAGTAAGATTTGTTGTAGATTTCATACAATATTATTCTGAAAAACAGCTAAATACTAACCCTAGTTAGTCTCTATAAAACTCAAGAATGTGGCTGGTGCATTGGGTAAACCAAAAGGCATGATTTGAACTCATGAAGATCATAACAAATTCAATGTGCTATCTGATGCACATTTTTTCTTGAACACAGACTTGACACTATTTGAATCTATGATTAACCTTATAAACGTATCAAGCTCCTTAAGCTGATGAATAAGCTCAATGGATACGCTCATTAAAAGTTGGTTGCTAACTGCTCTAGTCATGACAAACCTCAAAAGATTCCTCTGTTTTCTTCATCTGGCAAATTAGTGAAGCCATGGTGACGTAAAAGGCTTAATTTGACTTTTTATATTGTCACTCAACTTCCTTCTGTTTTACCTTTTTAATTCAATAGGCAGGTATATGACATCAATTAACAATTGTACAATGATCTACTTTGCCAGAGGTGGTAAATCATCTTCAAATCTAAAAGAGCAGTTTGCATGAGTATGTTTGACCTCTGAATGATCGATACAACAGTTCCGCTCCATAGAACACATAAAACGTGAGGGGTATGCTGTGTTTCCTTTAAGCCAATGCCTAACTCTTTTTCAAACATGTTGTATTTTTCATCTTTACAGAATAGGCCTAGGCCACAGAGCCATTCTCAGCTGAGATAAGATCTTTTCAATATTTTAAAAGCAGCTATGAAACAAACACAATAGACATCCTCTTGCACCGAATTGATGGCATGGAAAACTGAGGGAACAAGATTCCCGTCTCAGCCGAAGCAAAATGCCCGTGATCTCCGTTCACAACCTCTCGCAGGTCTCATGCCACCATCATTGATGTAACCACATGTAACTACTTTCAATCTAAGCATCATCATTGATCCCAATAGATCTATCACCTTGTCTATGTAGAGCTAGTCTGCAGACATGTAAGTACCGAGGTTTTGGAGAAATACTCAACTCTTCCTTTACAATATTCAACCTTTTGTATTATATACACCCATAGATCTACTCTCTTTCTGCCCACACATATCACCTTGACACATGTACTAAATGATAGTTAAAATTATACTTCCTCATGAAAGGCTGTATTTCAATCAACAAATCATATATGTTTTAAACTCAAATCGACAAAACAATGACTTAAAATGGAAAGCTTACAAGTCCATCACCCGATAATAGTTGAAACCACCAGTAAACCCTATCTTCTCAAACTGATCTGCATAGTGCTGGATATCTTCTGCAGATATCCATGCAGGAAAATCTTTTGGGTCATCCATGATTTCTGAAATCTCTTTATTGGGAGGTGCAATAATGAGCTCAGCCCTCGTGCTCAAAAAACTCTTCCTTAGGATAGTTGTACACCCTTGACGAGCAAAGTCCGCTTCTGCCCTTCCCGGTTCCTGTAGAGATTTAGGCAGGATAAAAATTATAATTAACAAGTGATTAAAGAGCAATAACATGTTACATGCTTTTCGAAAATGACATAAACTCTCTCATATCTTCACACTCAGGGCTTTGATTGAGGAGGCGAAGTCACATAAGCAACGGCTCTATTGTTGCTTCGTGGACTTCAGAAAGGCATTTGACACTGTGCCGCGTTTCAGACTCTTCCAGCGACTTCGTGACTTGGGATTCAATGGGGAGATTCAATGGGCGATCATGGCCTTGTATGAGAGAGTCACAGGTAGAGTCAGGACACGGGCGGGGCTGTCGGGGGAAGTACGCAGTACGATAGGGGTGAAGCAGGGGTGTCCTTTGTCTCCGACACTCTTTGGTCTCTATATCGATGAGTTAGAGATGTACATACAGACGATGGGTGGTACAGGTTCTTTACTGGCAGGATCCATGATACCGATTCTCCTCTATGCAGATGACGTGGTTCTTATTTCTTCCTCCCAGCAGGGTTTACAGGCACATCTCCATGCACTCCACAGCTTTTGTCAGGACAGAGGGTTGTCTGTAAACCTTGGGAAGACCAAAGTCATGGTCTTCAACATGTCATACCAGGTTTATAGGAGAGGCGAGTTCTCTTTCACATTTGATGGGCAGGAGGTGGAGCTAGTCAGGGAGTATACATATTTGGGTGCCACATTTAGAGGTCCAGTCTTCACCATGACGCATGCAGCACGAGATAGGATCAGTAGAGGGTATGCCGCCTTGGCTCTTCTCGAGAGGCAGTGTGCACAGTCACATTTTCAGCATCGCGACACGAAGTCCTTACTTTTCAATACGCTGGTGAGACCTGCAATCATGTATGCTAGCCCCTTTTGGGCAGGAGATCTCAGTGTTGCAGATTGGAGACGAGTAGAGAGGTTACAGATCATCATGTTCTCCAGATTGATCAGAGCGAAGCCCACGGTACCGCATCAGATTACGTTCGCAGAGTTCGGAGCTACACCCCTAGCGCTAGATGCAGCATTTCAGTCAGTTACATACTTGCAAAGGATCAGGGCGCTCGGAGACTCAACAGCAGGCAAAGCACGATTACCGTGGCTAGCACTGACATCCTCGCAGATGTTAGCGGAGAGAGGTCATACTTTTTGTTGGTACCACACACTCTCCACATGGCTCACCTCGCTGGGCTTGGATATGGATAGGCTGCCACCATTTCGATACAGCATAGATGCCCCTCGCCTCCCTCTCACTCGACATGAGCTCAGCCAGGTTATCAGGGCAGATTTGTTGCAGCTACACACGTTTTGCACTTGGGTTCATCCCACGGAGCTTCCTACGAAGATGGCCACATATCGTGACCATTTTCTCAGGATTTCAGAGGATGGCTTCATCATATCCCCAGGATATATCGGCGTTCATATGTCGCACTCACTCAGGATTGCCTTGGGCTAGCTCAGGGTATCTTCCCACAGATTAGACGTTGAGGCCGGCAGGATGCATCGTACAGCTACCGGACATAGACCCAGGCGAGAGACTAGGATATGCCCTTGTTGCACTATGGGGGAGGTGGAGACTGAGGAGCACTTTGTTTGCAGATGCCCTTTATATTATGAGATCCATGGCAGATTTCACTGTTTATTTGGGCATGGATTTGGACCTCTCTCTCGGATTATGGAGTATGAGGATCAATATTGCTTAGCGTTGTTCATCAGGGAGATCACCAGATACAGAGAGAGATTCCTCAGAGAGCACCGTCGCATCCCTGCCAGAGACCTGGTTATTCATGAGGAGCAGGACGAGGCGCAGGACCATGAGCACAGAGATAGCCCATCTTGCCAGAGAGCACCGATGGTTCCACCCCGAGGATGTATATATGACATGATCCGGCAGCACCGCAGGATGATCTTACACAGAGGCCGTACCCGTCGCTTTATTTCTAGACGACGGAGGATGATGGTAGATTTTCGGAGGAGATTGCTCCATGGAGACTTGGCGCCGCCAGCAGCCCATTTGACACTTGCCCAGATCTTCACACTCATGGCAGGAGGCATGGTCGATGGCCATGACTTCCATCATTTCTTTGGATCACAGACCCCTTAGGGAAGACGATGTTCCTCATATTTCATATTTTACATTTTGTACCTAGGCATTTTTGGTACTCTATTTCATTTCATTTTGTATCTAGGATTTTTGTAGCCATTTTTGGCATCTTAGCGGTATTATGATGAGGCCACCTAGTTGGCGCATCATTGATGATGTATCTTCCTTTCGGATGATTTTGTGTCCCATAGGCCATGTATGGCCTTCCGTGGACCTTTAATAAAATTTCTTTCTTTCTTTCTCTCTCTCTCTTTCTCTCTCTCTCAGGGTTTCATCGATCCACCCGGATACACACGGATCCATCTCCCTGACTCCTTGAGGTTATCAATCGGAAAGTTTTGTGTTTCATCGCACCGACTCAATATTGAGAGTGGACAGGCAGAGCATACCCACCATTGAGGGCCACATCTGCACTTTATGTGACCATCAAGAGGTCAAGTCAGAGGAGCATTTCGCTTTCAGATGCCCGGTATACTATGAGATCAAAGGTTTCTATCACTTTCTTTTCAGGGACAGCTTTGGACCCCTATCTACTCTCATCCTACCCAAATCAAAGATGCTTGGTGTCCTTTATCCATGAGGCCATCCGACTTCTGATATACACCCCCTAGTAGATGAATCGAGTCTGTCCCAGACACAAGAGAACAATCCGGGTGAGTTTGGGCCTTCAAAGAGATTTGCATCAGAAGCGTCTTGTGCATGGGGATAACAGTGGGAAAATAGCACTAGGAACAACAAATTTGACGCACATAACTCAATGAAGTTGCCAATTCTGTGCCAACACCAAGAACCAGTCGAGAGTTATAAAAAATTTCAACTCTGAACACAATATACTACTGCTCCAATCAATGAAAATAGACTGCGAAATCACTGAAAAAAGTTGCAATTACTCAGCCAAAGTTTTAGCAAAAGAACACAGAGAAGTAAATTTTGTAAATATGTTCACTCCATAAATAGAAGAGCACATTTGCTTATATGACCCCAAAAAGGACCCCAAAATTGACCTTAAGAAATGTGACTCCATACTCCAACTTTTACCAAGGCATCTAAATGGCAGATGTATGAGGCAATGGTAAATATGCAGAGCGAAAATACTACGCTTGCACAAGAGGTCAAGAAGCTAAAGGATACCATGCATGAAATGGCACAGAAAATGCTCTCTATTGACAGCAAGAGAGAAAGGGGTATGCCGAACTAATTAAAATAGAACAAGGATATGCTAAGCTTGCCAACATGGAGCAGAAATCGAAGAAGAGCACACAGGGGCAGAAAGAAAAAGGGGAGAAGGTCCAACCAGATGCAGCAAACATTGATCTAAAGAATTTGAGGGTAAATTTCATCTTGACGCTTACTGTCTATGTATCTTTTATCCTCTTGTGTTATTAATGCGTACACATGACTTTTGGGTTGTGCATGGCTTAACCCCTGTGCAAGTGATTGCAGAAAATTAACAGAAGCTTGATCCAAAGTCTGATGGTGCAAAGCAGGACTGGGTTGCAATTTATGATGAATGTGCTTCTATCTTATATCAGGTTTGTTGTGAATGTGCTTAAACATTATTGATATCTGTTATTGGGAATGGTAGCCACAAATATGTTGTATTGTGTAGTGTAAACTATGTTGAGCCTACAGAAACATCTCATGAGATCTTTGTTGGTCTTATATATGGGCTTGTTTACTAAGGTGTATGGTCAGTTTAGAGGAGAACAGGTGTATACACAACGGTCTTAATTTCAAAGGTATATGCATAATCTACAATGCATCAATTTATTGAACTTGCTTCTAGGAAGGGTCCAAGGAGTAGACCTTTTGAACATTGGGGTGTAGATGTTCATATTGTCGTACTTCACAATTCAATTTGGTCTCGTCTTCATTGCGCCCTGAAGATGTTCCCTGACTATAGAAGATCAAAGATGGTGGAAGAAGAGATTTGACTATACTGGGTGAAGCTAACAAAGATTCGGATGAACATCAATGGCTCAAAAGAAATCTAACACACAAAAGCAAAGAAATGCTGCTGCATAGAATCTTATTCCATGGAGGTCAAAACTGGTTGATGCTACTGCGAGTGCCAAACCAAGTTTGCCCAACAACTAGTATCCACGGCGGAAAATGCTTCCCCGATCAGTCTAGGCTTGGGTGCCACCTGTTTGTATGTGCGAGATTTTCCCTCTTTCTCGGCTTCCTTTGCTGTTTTCCAGGACTTATTTGCGTTTTTACATTCTTGGTTATGCCAGTGATTGCATGGTCCCTTGAACCCTTGGCCCAAACATCCATCCAATGCATTCTGAAAGATACAGTAAGAATTGAACCTACCGAGTTCCAATGCTTCACCCCTTACTTTGACCAAAGCATTTTTGGGCTGTTATCAGCAGCAAATCTGTTATGTGTCTCTCGCAGGTTTTGTTCATACTTAATATAAGTATTTTTTAGGAGAGGAGGGGGGGGCGGGGGGGAATCTGTTATGTATGTGTTCATCATACGGCAAGTAGATGGCATTTGACCTTGTGATAATGCTACCTCAATGTCCCTCTCATAAATTTTTGTAATCCATTCTCAGCCTTGGTTGTGCAGCAATTGTCTGTTTTTGGATAGCATTCCTTGTACCTATGATGCCTAGAGACATTGCTCTATGGTCGGATTTGAGAAACTCCCTCTTGATCTTGTGGTATTTAAGTACATGCCTTGTGTGTGGGCTCATGATCACATAATCAATTACACTTGATCCCTGAGGGATTTTGCATGATTTCTCCGTTTCTTTGAAATATTGAATGCCATTACAGACTTGTAATCCAAAGCACCCGCACAATGTGAGGAGGTGCCTCCCCATTTGGGTGATTTCCCCTAGTCTCTTGATGTTCTCTTCTAGCCCTTTCGTTCTTCATCATTGTGTTCTATTTCTTCCATCATGGGGTCTCTCCCCTCCTTTGTAATGACACCCTGCATTGAGCCTGTTCTCGCATTAAATTCTCCTGCCAAGATAATGGCATACTCTTTAGAAAACCTGGCTATGTCCTCTCCCAAATGCATAAAAGGGTCTTCCCAGGATAGATGATTGTTGTGCATGTAGATAGGTGATTGTAGGGGTGCAAGGTAGTATGATGCCAGCCTGACATTTCCCTCTTTTGCTGCTATTTCTAACCACGTACATTGCTTATGTGGGTCTTGTTTTATGACCTTGTCTGTTTTTCGAATGTCTTGCTGATATAACATGCTGTCCCACCAAACCCTCTCCCTCCTATGTGGGTTTTTGTGTTCCATGTTGAAGTTTCCCGAAATCCCTTAATTTCTCGGAGCTCATTTCCCTCATATTCCCATGATTCCAAAATTAAAAGTATATTTGTCTCCAATATTTCATCTTTCAATGCTATAAGCACCATCTTAAGGGGCATTTGATATGAGTCAAAGATTTGACAAAAAACCAATATTCCCAAAAGCTTAAAGAGCTAGAAATAATAAGAAATGCAAAGAAAGAAGGAAATTTTGCATGCTTGAAGGATGGAAAAGCGACAGACCCTAAACCAAGGTCTCAGAGCTGCCATTGGGACAAACTGAGAGTGGCAGGCCTGCCACATAGGCAGCATGTAGGCTGCAATGTGGGCTGCTATGGAGCATAACCAAGTTGTAGGGGGTTCGACAAGCTCTGACCAATGGGCAGAAGGGCCCATCCAAAGGGAACCCATCTGACCAGAACCAGTAGCAAGGGATGGCAGGCTTCGGCCAGCAATTGGGGCTGGAACAAGCAGTGGCAGACTGTGCAGCACCCAGGGAGTGGTTGGGTCAGTAAAGGGCTGTACAAAGGAGTCATGTGCGCAAGCACAAAAGTCCTGTACAGCAGTCAGTAGCAAAACGTGGAGCCAACAGAAGCTACAGGAGCAGGTTGGGTCTGGTTGGGGCATTGGCCAGGGCCTCCATCCCTAATGAAAGGGCCCTTAAAGGGGGCATTCTCTATTCCATCCAGAAAGTAGTCTGGTGCCTCAACTTGGGCTCCCACCACTGCAGCAAGGAGGTCCATTACTACAGCAAGAGGCCTCCATCATTGGCCACCGCCGACACAGGACGGAATCATAGGAGTCTTGTGCCTCACCATTGCACTGCCTATACAGCAGCAAGGAGGTCAATGTTCAACACTGCCTTACGATAGGCTGTCCAAGGGAGCAGCAGGAATCCGATACATGTCAGAGTTGAGCTTTTAGCAAAAGCTTTTGTCCAAATTTTTATTAAATATCACTTGGAATTTAAAAATATCCACAAATGAAATATAAACAAACAACAATAATTTTCATCCATACACAAATTTATAACTGAAGAAAAAAGGCATCAGACAGTGAGAAAAAGGAATGGAATAAAGAAACATTGACAACGCGTGGGGTATGAATGAGGATCACCCCTTGCTGGAGCTAGTCATCTTGCAAATTATGGGATTCCAATAATTTTGAATATGATAGTATTCCAAAAATCCTGAACGGAACCAACATGGACCCTAGAAGAAAAACTAAATGTTTGCATCCTCAACTAACACTACTTAACTCTTTGGATTGATCCGTAAAAAGAAATTCATCCTTCATGCTACCTTCCTTTCTATTCCATTGACATGAGTTCACTCTTAGACTCAGGATGAGAGGGAGTCCATGACATGGAATGTGTACTTTGTTCATAGTCATCATGAAAAGTTTCAGTGAAATGGTTTCAACATTTCTAAAACAATTCAAGTTTCCCTTAGAAAAATCTGTCAAGTGGAATTACGCGCACGCGTGCACACATGCGTATCATATTTGATTTTTTAAGGGTTTGAGAGACTAGGGGGAGTGGGAAATAGCCTCCGAACTAGTTTGAACTTTGAAACAGCAAACTGGCAACTGTATAGAGACTAGTAAAACTGAAAGTTGAAAGCTCCATAATTCCTAGTATTCTAAAGACTAAGTTCTAAGTAGTCACATCATACATGTTCCATCATAATTCATAGTGCATGTATGATACATCAACGGTCATACATCATTATATCAACATGCAACATCATACTACGCAGTCATCCAGATTCATGATTCCATAAATGCTACATCATATCACTGTTCATCCACAATATGAATCGATCCATACAAAATCATAAATGATGACTATGAGCCAATGGCCATACATATTACAAATGTCAATCATGCTGCATGCATATGCATATTGCAAGTGTCAAGACTAGTACTTGTAACTCTAGTCACAAACAGTAAAGCATGCATGATGATGCATACAAATAACTATAAGTTAGGTAGACATCACAGTCTATACATGGTCTTTCATGATGATAGAGATGCATGTATAGACATCACAGTCTATACATGGTCTTTCATGATAATAGAGATATCAATTGATGGTTTCACATCCTCCTTAGACCCATCCTCCCTGGTGTCAAACCCTAAAAATCTTCCTTTCGGAATTTACATGCATATAGACAAAGTCAATCTATCATGAGAGTCAGAAAATCAGATGGTATTTGGACCCAGACTTTATCTCAGCTAGAAAAACAATGTTTGGATCATTTTCAACTGCTTTTTTCTCAGCCATCTTCTTCTACTCCTCAGGTTGAATTGGCTCAGAGCAAATTTATTGATCTTATTTCTCCTATTGTTTCTTTGCCAAAAGCTTCATTGATGGAAGTGTCTTTTTCAGATATTGAATTGGATGAAGCTCTCAAACATTTGGGTAAACATAAATCCCCTGGTTGGGATGGTTTGACGGTTGAATTTTTTGTAGCCTTCCGGGCTGAATTGAAGGGTCCAATCTTGAAGCTCATTAATGTAGCCTGGCAGCATCAACATCTTCCTTCAGCTTGGAAGCATGGTCTGGTCAAGCTTGTGCCCAAAAAACTCCTAAGTGAGACTATGGCTGAGTGGAGGCCCATCACTTTAATGCCTGTTATATATAAACTGATTGCTAAAATGTTGGTTCATCAGATAAAGGATATTCTTCATGATGGACTTCATCCCAGGCAATATGGTTTTGTTTCAAGAAAGAATATACATGATAATATCTCCAATACTCTCATCGCAATGGAATATGCTAAATATTCAGCTCAAGATGTTTTGGTCATGCAGGTAGATGTGGCAAAGGCATTTGATACCGTACGGTGGGATTATGTCTCTCAAATCATGTCTAGACTTGGTTTTGGGCCAAAGCTAGTTAATGTCATATATTGGCTTTACTCAGATTCCACTGCTCAATGCTTTATAGGGAATCATTTATCTGAGTCTTGGACTCTGGGACGATCAGTTCGATAGGGATGCCCTCTCAATGCTTTGCTCTATGCTATTGCTTCACATCCTTTGCTTCTTTATATGGAGCATGTGGTTGATACTGGATAGTTAGTGGGGCTTCAAATTCCTAGCTCACGGCCTTTCATTGCACAGGCTTATGCAGATGATTCTTTCTTCATGCCAAAGAATTGTCCTCTGGAGCTTCGCTTATTGATGGATACCCTTTCTGATTTTGGGTTGGCAGCTGGTCTAAAAATTAATTTTCAGAAATCAAAACTCTTGCCTCTCAAGCATTGCGACTGGCATGCTCTCCTTTGGCCAGGTCAGATTATTCATCCAGAAAACATAGTAAGACATTTGGGTTATCCAATTGGCTGGAAAATCAAAAATAAGCAACAAATGTCTTGGGTATTCAACAAAATTCAGGACAAATTAGAATATTGGAAGATCTCCACTTGGCCTTTGCATGTTCCGCTTCGAATTGTTTAGTCCATTGTTTTAGCTTATGTCCAGTTTTACTTGCCTTTATTAAATTGGTCATCTCGAGATCTCTCTTCATTTATGTCTCAAGCCATGGAGATTTTTTGGAAAACTAAGCTTCATAAAAAAGCTTTAAGGTTTCTCAAAATGGACCTGCTTTGCTCACCAAGAATGCATGGTGGTTTCAATATTCTAAACATCAAATTTCATGTGTTGGCAAGAAAGATCACTATGCTCAAGGGTTTTTTTCAGCAAGAGCAGCCATGGTCTATTATGTTGGCATTTTTGTGTGGCCAGATGCACACAAATGCTTATGGGGCATTGGCTAGTTGATCCATCGGAAGTAGTACTTGGCAAGTTTCAAGGTAAAATACCTGGTTGTCCATTTTCTACTGCCTTGATTCAAGATTTTGGAAGCAGGTGCTCTTTCGCATCAAATGGTCTCCCCGTCCTGCTTCTATAGCTTCATCGCTTCGAATGAAAAGCCTTCACTAGAGTGCTGTTTTTTACTCTCCTCTTGCTGTACAACAACCAATAAGAGCTTACAATCTCATGAAGTTGGGCATCCGGTTCATTGACGATGTGGTAGATACTCAGGGGCATATTCTCTCTTTTCCGGCAGCATGCCAACACTACCATCTTGTGATGCATCATAGACCCATATGGAAAGTTATTGCAGATCTCTTACTTCCTTTGGTACCGATTCCAACATTGAAAGTAAGAGACAGGCTACAAGATTGGCATCTTCAGTCTTCAAGTCCAGGATTATCCTCTCAGTCTTTGCATCTATTGACTTCCATACAGGCTTATCGATTGATATTACCTCCTCCATGGATTGTTCTTCATGCAAATTCTCTTTGGCATCTGATGGCATCTGAATAAGTCTTTAACTTGGTGGAAAAGAAAATTGATATTGATATGGAAGTTGAAATTGCCATTGAAGCAGAGACTCTTTTTCTGGAGATGTGTTGTTAATATTTTTCCAGTGGGAGTGAAATTGGCTCAAAGAAAGATTGCCTCTCCTCTTTGTCCAAGATGTCATCATACTCCTGAGAGTATTCAGCACTTATTGTAGTTTTCTTCATATTCCAGAGACCTCTTGGACAAGATCTCCTATTTTTGATCTCTCAGATTTCCAGCACACAGGTTCTCAAGGTTTTTCTAGATGTTTGGCAGATTATCAGCTTCTTTGTCACAGTATTCTCTTTTCTTTCATTGGATCAAATACTCGGCCTTATGAACCCTTTGGTTACAACGAAATCATGCATTTCTGAATTCATCTCTTCAGCACCCTTATGAGTTCTTCCGGGCCTCATTGCAGCAGTCCTTATTTGATGCCTTGCATGAGGAAGATTTGGATGTTTCTTGCATTCAGCTTTTCTTTTATTGTTTCTGATGGATAGGGCATTGGTTCTTTTCTCGAGCACTGCCTTGTTGTAAAATGGATGTTTCATAATATAATGTTCTTAGTTTCACCAAAAAAAAAAAAAAAGTGTGCTCTATATAAGAGTTGTACTTGTCTAGTGTCAAATCAATCAAGTATCAAGCTTATAAGCTCTTTGGTCTACAAGTGAGTACTTTCATTTTGTTCATTGCTCTTGCTATTTCATTTTCATTTCATTATGTCTCTCTTAGAGTATTATTATCTCTCTCCCCAACCTACCCCCTCTCTCTCCCTCTCCACCATGCACCTTCATGTGGTATCAGAGCCTCCTTTCCTACTTTTTCCTTCTCCATGCTCAATCTAGAGGATGAGGGAAGCCCACAAAAGGAGTCCTGTCCTCCATGATTGAGCTACCTTCCACTCCTTTCTCCCCATCTTGTTCTCTTCTCCTACCTTAGCCTCACCTTTGGAAGCTATGGAGCTTGGTTTGCTGCCCACATCACCATTCTTGTGGGCATTAGTCGGCGTCTTCGTAGAGGAAAAAGACAACTAGTTTTTTGCTCAAAAACAGCTCGTTTTTGCTGTTTTGGGGGCATTCTTGTGAAGGAAATAGTTGCTTACTGTTGTGGAGATGTTTCTACTACTGGTCGCCCTAAAAACGACCTCATTTGGAGCCCGTTTTTAAAGAAACGACCTACTTGAAGAGAGCTGCTGCTACATCGACCATTGGCGTCATTATGTGTGCTATTTCTGCTTAATGTCTCTAATCCTCCACATGAGCTGAGCTATCCTCATTTTGCCCCCAAATTGCTACTCCATCTCCCGCATGATGACATCTCTATCCTCCGCCTCTTCTGCCTTGAGTTCCAGCCCTCAGTTTCATCTCTTTTCCTGCTCCTAAAGTGCTGAAGACTGAAGTTGTCATTTCCCACAGTACACAATGAGTTCTCTCTCTTCAAACGCATTGCTCATGGAGAAGTTTAAGGGGGAAGGATTTCCTACTTGGCAAACTAAGGTTCAGTTGCTCCTCATGAAAGAAAATGTATGGGATGCTATTGAGGATGACGCTCCCACAACAAATCCTCAACAACTCAAGACATGGAAGCAACACAACTCAAAAGCTATTGCTATCATCAAAATTTGCCTCAATAATACTATGATTTATCATATCGACTTTAAATCAACGACCAAGGCGATATGGGCGCGTCTTGAAATCTTTTTTGTAACAAAATCACAACCTCCAAGGTTTTCTTGAAGTTGCAATTTTATAAATGATAGTGATACCTTGAGTGCACATTTAGCAAAAATGCAATTTCTTGTGCAACAACTTTCCCGCCTGAAGTGTTTCCTGGATGACGAGGACAAAATGGTTGTCCTCATGAAGAGTATGGAAGGAGTCACTTGTTTTGAGCATACTCTTGAAATACTTAGGCTTGCCACGACTACCTTTGATGATATGGTGACTCTTCTTCTCGAAAAAGATCGCTAAAACAAACAATCTCCAATCTCTTCTTCAGAACTACAAAGGCTCTTGCCTCCACCAGCAGATGGAAACCCTGGCCTACACCAGCACATGGAAAGACAAAGCCATTCAAGCCTCTCAAGTGCACCTTTTGAAACAAGGTTGGTCATACAGAGGACTGATGCTACCAGAAGCTTGCCAAACAACAAACTAAGGACCATGCCAATTGGGTTGCAGCTGCCACCCGAGTGAAAATGAAGATGACGACCTTCCGACACAAGTTCATGCTCTTATTGTTGAAATACGACATCTCTCTTTCCCTCCAGAGGAAGATGGAGATTATGATCCATATATTTTCTAAACATGTTCTATTTGGGTACTCTGCCCTGGGATGTTTCCCAAAAATGAATGTAATAAATCATGTGTGTTGAGTCAATAAAGATCCTCTGCCTTGGATAGTCGTCCTAAAATGATGTATTTATTTGTTTATTTTCTTGTGTATGGCTCCATGTCCCTCATTAGTCCTTGAAGCCAAGAGGGGGATGTACTGTGGGAGCCATGTATTGGCTTTGATAAGTCTATTTATCAGGCCTGGCATGTGAGTTCCAGGATGTTGGTGCATTGGTCTTCTAGACCTCTGAGTTGGTCATACATCATTACATGATGAGCCTCTGACCCATGCTAGGTGAGCCTCTGACCCATGTTAGGTGAGCCTCTAAGTCTATACCATGCTCACTGCCTCTGAGCCATGCTCACTTGCCTCTGAGTTAGCATGGGAGCCATGTCTAGTTCTAGACCCTCATTGCCATCATTGCACAGTTCGATGACCATCATTGTCATGTTCTTGGCTCCATTCTAGTAGTCACTCACCTTTCCTCCATGGGGGGGTGTTCGGAAATGGAGTCAAGATGAGTCAATTTGGTGTGTTCTAGTCTAGTGTGTCCTATGGATGCCACATGTCACATTGGGAGTTATCCCATATGCATTGGTGTTTATATGTGTGTCTACGCTCTATATAAGAGTTGTACTTGTCTAGTGTCAAATCGATCAAGTATCAAGCCTACAAGCTCTTTGATCTACATGTGAGTACTTTCATTTTGTTCATTGCTCTTGCTATTTCATTTCCATTTCATTATGTCTCTCTTTGAGTATTATTATCTCTCTCCCTAGCCTACCCTCTCTCTCTCCCTCTCCACCATGCACCTTCAAGCCCATCCTCATTCACTTGCTCTACCTACACCTTATCCTCAGCATATATATTGTTCAACGGGAGGAGGCCTTTGCTATATCATTGAAAATTTCTGCATCAGTTGTCGGGAGCAAATTTATAGAGATATATAGTCGCAACCAAGAGGGGAGAAGATGGAAATCTGGTGTGAGCATCCATAAAATCCATCTTGTGCTTTGAAGCCAGGGAGTGCAGCCCTGAATCTGGCACATGAAAAAATATTCCAAGATCACTGCCAGGAAGGAGACATCTGATGACCAACTTACAAAGTAGCACTCTTCACTTTATGTCAAGATCAATAAAGGAGACAGCTGGACTCAAAATTTGTCAAATGCATATTTGTGGAGGAACAAAAGGAATACACAATATATGACATGAGCAGAGGAGGCAAAAGGATTAGAAGTCTGTAAACTGCATATTTGTTGGTTGTGTAGAGGAACAAAAGGCATATAGGCTCTATGATATGCAGAAGAGAAAACTCATTATCAGTAAAGATGTGTTTAATGAGGCAAATGACACTCAACCCTGTAAATAGGGCGAACAGCAACCACATTCTCTTCTAATTTAGAGAAGGAATAGCCAGAATAATAGGTTGAACAGCCCAGAATTGTGGATAAAGGGAAGATCGTAGTTGAGGAGACTCAACCCTGTCTTAGAAATAAATGGGCCAGCTGGTAGGCGGATCCCATGAAGGATTCAAATGTGACAGAACTTTCAGAGACAATCAGTGAAGGACCCAGGAGGTGACAAGGAGTAACAAAAGCTCATTGAGAAGTATTCCAGTTACTGGCATGTACCTTTGGTAAGAGAGAGAGAGAGAGAGAGAGAGAGAGAGAGAGAGAGAGAGAGGAGCAAGTTGGCACCAAATAATGTATAACATAAAGAAGAACTCTGAAGGCAGAATCTAGAACTCAAGGTTGGTCAATGGTGGCTGCCACCATTGACCAAGGTTGGTCAATGGTGGCAGCAAGGTGAGGGTATTAAATACTCTGAAACCTTTGCATCTATGGCAAAATCGAATACAAATCATGAGAGTGTGCTCAATCCTAAACTAAAAAGCTATTGAGAGTATCCAAATTGAGGCCCTTTGCTGTTGGTCTCTGACAAATTGTCCCTTGTGTAGTTAAGGTCTTTTATCTCTGATAAGAAGCTTCCTTGTACCAAGCAAGAATCCATCCTGGCAGGCCCTAGAAACTGCATGTGATCACCACCAAAAGCCATCCATGGTCCTGTGCGTGGGAACTGCATCCAATTCACTTTTTGGATGACTGAAAGTCAATGATTTGGAGAATAAAATCAGGTATCCAGCTGGTGCTTGGCAAAATGGCTGATTCAACAGCCAACAGGGCATAATCAATTGAGAACAATCCCAGAATGTCCCCACTATGAACTGCCCATGATCTCACGTAAAACTATCCAATGCCTCTTGTATCTCAGAACTATATCATCTTCTAGACCAGGTATAGGAGAGACAAGCCATAACTGGAGAAGTTGTTGGATCTGAAACACTGACTTTTGCTTTGGCCAAAATTAAATCTCTCCCATGCTGAGGGCCTCTCTCCTAGATATGAAGTTAAAAAACCCTTGAACTGGTCCTCCGAGCTTATCCTCCAAAATCTAAAGCATGTTCAACACACCAAAATCTATTGCAGAGAGCTCTTTGAAAGTGCAGCCCAAAAAGCCTGATAATGACCTGGGAAGCAAGAAACAATTAGAGATAGAGTACCTTCAGTAAGCTTAAAATAATGCTCTGTCCTCTACAAGTACTCCTTTAGCCTCTCCACTCCATCTCAGGTTGACCAAAATAATGCTATGTCGTTTACAAGTACTCCTTCAGACTCTCCACTCCATCTCAGGTTGACCAAAATCTTCTTCAATACCATTTCAAGACTATCTTACTTCAGTTATCAAGCAAAACTTGGCATCAGTGCATCTCCTTTCCCTTTTCATCTTACATTCCTGGAAAAGCAAGAATTCTGGAGGAGATTCAAATCATGGCGTAGACAGAAAACATTTTCAAGCAATTGGTATACGGAAGTGCTGCTTGATTCATGGTCCAAGATACTAAGCTGTTCTTAGACATGAGACCTGAAGTGAAAGGAGGAAACAAAACTTGCCTCACCTTCTCCTGACATGCAGGAAGGTGAAACAAGATAACAGCCTCTATGGGGGCAACTCACTTCTAGGCTGGAAGAAAGAGGTCCAACTCAAGATGTCTGGAATAAAAGAGCAATCCCAGGCTAGAACCAATAAAGAACAAAGAAGCAGAGAATCCAGACCCCAGATCGCATGCAAACTACAAGGATGAGGCTAGGAAGCCACGAACTCTCCTATCTCAGCAGCGAAACTCCAAAAAAGTTAGGAGATCTGTCTAAATTACTTTCGATAAGAATTTAGTTATATGGAGTCTTAAAAATGGGAGCCATGTGTTACCTGCCTGGTGGCATCTGAACATTATAATCATGAAGGAGCACCATCATGCTCCATCTGGGTATCATAACCCACAATATTGAAATTTCTTTGCAATGCATCTATTCATCACACCAGATCATTCTTCATTGAATTCTTGCATACTCGCTTCTTTAGATTTTGAAAGATTCATTGATTCAAGATACTTTGCTTCTTTCATCACTTAATAACAAGGAGAGAGAAACTTATGGGATCAACGCTAGGCACCTTTACCTTGAATGCATCCGATACAAAGGCTAAGGTATAGCTTTATTGGAAGTCAAAGTTGATCCTCAAAATCAATGAGAAGAACTAGTCAGTCTTCAATTTCTAAGAGTGTGATTGCAGAGATTTAGCTGATCTGTGATTTCCTCATTGAATCATCACTGACTCATATCATTTTCGCATGTCCATCATTGGTTCCACGAAGAAATATTTGTGTTGATTCAAAGCATGCCCTTAAAATGTGCCAGCACTTCAATATATATAACTATAATTTCCTCCTCATCACTGACATATGTCATATTCCATGTTCATCATTTTCTCGACAAGGACATAATTGTGTTGATACAAAGCATGCCTTTACAAATGTGACAGCACTTCAATATTGCATTTGCATCTTGTGCAACATATGAAAATGCATTACCCTATTCCAAAAGCACAGGGTCTTTTACAAATAAAGCAAGTGACAGTATAAAATTTCAGAGTACACAGCAGCTTGGGAGAAAATATTTTTCACACGTAAAATATATGTTCATGTCAGATTCACATTTACATTCTTCAAAACATGAGCAAGCAACTGCATACACAGCAGCTTGGGAGAAAATACTTTTCACAGGTTAGTAATGTGCTCATGTCAGACTTGCATTTACATTGTTCTAGATATAAGGCACAATACAACTTGCACCGCATGTCTTTCCATGATTACACCATTTAGGGAGATGGGAAGGGAAGAGAGATGAGAGAAATAGAAGTGTTAGTAGCATAATTATAGATAACCTGGAATCTGCACATGTAGAATCCTTCACCAAGTGAAGATTTTAGACTTTCGGTAGGACTTATCATAGGTGAACGTGGTCCAAAAGGTACACTCACTGCCACCAGGGCCTGTACTCGATCTGGCCGCATTAAGCATAAGTTCCAAGCAATATAGGCACCCCAATCATGGCCCACCACAAAAGCCTGAAAAGGAAAAAGTGAAGCATTGTTGACTATTTGATCAAAGGGATTATTGACTTGATATAATAGTACCTGTTGAAAATTATGCTATACATTGAAGAAGTCTGCACGACCGAAATGTGAAAGCTAAGCTCTATGGAGTTAAACAGAAATCTCTCTCTCTCTCTCTCTCTCTCTCTCTCTCTCTCTCATAGACCCTTTCGTCTTCAGACTTCCGAAGACGTTTAATAAAGTTTTCTCTCTCTCTAGGATTCCTCAAATCTCCTATCTGATCAGCTCATTAACATAGATTCTCTTTAAACATAATGGCATGTCAAGTGAATTCTTCACTCAAGCACCTTTTTTTGTCTCTTGATTTAGTAGATACTTCCCTTATTTTTTATTTTCAACAAACATCTATGCTCAGAACTAACAAAGCTCCTGCCTCCAGCACTCCCTACTCCCTACCTCACTCTTCCTTCAACCACACGCCTACAGACACTGGGATTTGATCAAGAGATCATCTGGGCAGTCACGGCACTATATGAGAGAGTCCCACGCCGAGTTCGGACATGCGCAGGTTGGACAGATGAGATCCTGAGTACCATAGGGGTCAAACAGGGTTGTCCCTTATCACTGACCTTGTTTGGCCTCTACATCGATGAGCTTGAGACTTTCATGGGGGTGTTCAGAGGGGCCGGTTGCTCACTTGCTGGGATCATCATCAAGATTCTTCTTTATGCAGATGATGTGGCACTCTTGTCGTCCACACCCGAGGGGCTCCAGCGACACCTGGATGCATTGCAGGCTTTTTGTTTATCCCATGATTTGGAGGTCAACCTTGGCAAGACCAAGGTCATGATCTTTAACACCTCTTGAGCAAACATGCAACGGAAGCAGGTTACTTTTACTTTCAATGGGTCACCAATTGAGATCGTATCCTCATACACTTACTTGGCGGTCATCTTCTCCGGCCCGATCTTCACGATGAGACCAGCGATGCAGGCCAGACTGAGCAAGGGATACGTCTCACTGGGTCGGCTAGAGAGACAATGCTTTCACTCCCACTTCGAGGACCCTCAGACCAAGGCTCTTCTCTTCAACTCTAGCCGCTCAAGTCTCTCATCAACTCTATCCTCAAGAGATCACCCCCCCAAAGGGGTCTTGTATACATGGCAGTCGGCCGCCCTAAAGTGTTGAAGAGCCAGCCCTCGTCAATGGATCCAAAAACTGTGCCTGAAAACACCGTCTCTCAGTTGGGCCAAAGCACTCTATCCCCATGTGAGTCCTGCCATGGTTGCTTGAGTCATCGTGAAGATGGGTCCTATGAAGGTCGCTCCTAAGTATGTGTAGGACTACACTATCTCCACTGGCTCACCTCGGTAAGTGAAACTATGTCGGCGAATCACTGCGTGTGAGATGTTGAAGATTATAGCCTTGGTCTTCCCAAGGTTGGCTATCAGGTCTCTCTCTGTGTAGAAGACCGCTAGGGCCTTTGCTGAAGATGATATGAGGACTATGCCATCAACGTATAGCAATATCTGTATCATGAGGTCAACTAGTAGTGATCTCATCAATATAGAGTCCAAAAAGAGTCAATGAGAGGAGGCAGCCCTATTTCACTCCTATCGTGCTCTCAACCCGATTCAATAGACCACTTGGAGCACAAACTCTCCCTCTGGCAGACTCATATAGGGTTATCACACCCCAAATTAAAGTCTTAATGCTTCGTGGAGGAGGGGGATAGATGGAGAGGTGAATATATGGAGGAGAGAGAGAGAGAGAGAAAGAAAAGAAAGAAAGAAATTTTATTAGAGTCTTCGAAAGACCGATGGGCCTATGAGACTGAAAGAAAACCTGATACAAATCACAGTAAGGGTGGAGCTACTGAAACGAGCATCATCACCCGTGCTGGACCCTAAGTTTGATCATACATAATCAAATACATCTGGATGTAACAATGAAAAGAAAAGAAAAGGACTGGAGCGGAGCAGAATCCTCCATATGTCATGTCGCCCTGGCTGGTGCATAGCCAGTGATGGGATGCTGACGCCCGTCAAGGTGTGTCGTGCGTCTCAGTCTCCTGGACGAGGCTCGACACAAGACCAGAGCCACCATGACTCCCATGGGACGTATCTCGGGTCTAAACAATGACGAGAGGTCCCCCAAAGTGATTTGTGTCCCCCCTCGATGTCTCATGTGTCATGTTGCGATCGTTGGGTCAGGGTCTCTGTCACGTCTGCGGCTAGAGACTGGACGATCAATGTCACTCGATGGGAAGAACTCTGTGATCCTGCTCTGAGAGATGTCTGATGATGTGGCCAAGCCTCATCGCTTGAGTAAGTACTCTCTGTGTCGGACCCCCTCGTGAATGAAGGCCGCGAGGCATCTCTGATCTGGGTAGGCAAGGAATCTGGAAAGGAGCTCGGAGCCGTCTCTAAAAAGGCAGTGGTAGCGACCTCGGATCTCGTAGTACACTGGGCACCTAAAAATAAAATGCTCCTCCGACTCAACCTCCTGACAGTCGCACAATATGCATAAGCGGAATCCCCTCTGCTCTACCGCTCTCTATGCGGAGGCGGTGTGATGATACCCGAAACTGTCTGATGGAGATCCGTAGTGAGTGAGGCATATGAAGTGTTAGGGCATTAATTAGACCCCAATCACTAACATG
>NC_141607.1:26570483-26698409 GCF_047967505.1 Dipteris shenzhenensis | reverse complement strand
TAATTGCTATTTCTCTTTTTGGTTGTCATTCCTTTTGCATCAATCGTTATTATGTTATAAGATAGTGCATGGATTATTGCCAACATAGAACTCTTATTTTCCTTTGACAAACTGAGATGTTGCTTGCTTTGACCGAGAATTCTAGCAAACTTACAATGGAGATATATATATATATATAGATAGATAGAGAGAGAGAGAGAGAGAGAGAGAGAGAGAGATTAGTGCATGTGCGTGTGCATCATGAGGGACACAATCAAAGGAAGAGAGAGAGAGAGAGAGAGAGAAGAGAGAGAGAGAGAGAGCATTTGTGTGTGTGCAAGAAGGGGGGTGGGTGTTGTGCGAATGCTTTGCCTCTCTTCTAAGTGAATAGTTTAGTAAAACTGAGCATAGAGCCAAGCCAAGTGGTGCCTATGCTGGAGGATTTTGAAACTTGAAATTCTATTGCTAGAAATTACAAACATTTTAAAATCTCACTTTGAGACCCAGCGGAGCGGGTCTTTAACCCGTCGTAGACGGGTCATGCTACTCGTCTTTTTATAAAGAGCCTAGCTAGATTCGAATTTCCTTCTCCGTCAAGAAACCCCTTAGAGTCTTTTTCACTGATCATATTTGCAAGATTTGCCTTGAAAATCAGGCTCAGTTTAAAATCTTATTATAACAGCTTTAAATTGGAATTGTGCCTTCCATCTGAACGATCATTAACCCCACACTTAATCTCTTCATCGCCACCTCAAGGTTTTTGTTGACACTCCGAGTAGAGGTAGTGGGGGTGTAGATATATTGGTTCATTCTTCATTGAGTTCCCCAAAAGTATGTAGGGATGAAAAAGGCAATATAGTAGCTATTAGTCCATGGGCTGATGGTGCTCGTTTTAGGGGTGGCATTTATTTGGAGAGCATTCCCGCATACCAGAAGGCTGGCAGGTGCTGGCATATTGCAGCATTCATCCCCATGTAGCATTCGGCTTGGAGTTGCCAACGATTGTCAGCGATTGTCAGACATAGGTCAAATAGCAGCCAATGATTTGTGAGGGTTAAAGGTCACTGTGCCTTTACCCCGGTTATGTACAATACTCAAACACATATATAAATGAATGAAAAAGAAGATTAGGGTGGTTCTGCACCCACCAAAACTTGTGTGGCTCTCTGTCTCTCTGTCTCTCTCTCTCTCTCCTTCTTCCATTCTTGCTTCCATTGAGAGCACTCTCAACTGGTATCAGAGCCCGGGTGATCTAGCTGAGCGTGCGTGAATGCTTGAAGCTTAGCAGCTCTGTGGGAGGAAGGAGAAGCTCTGTGGGAGGAAGGAGAAGCTCTGTGGGAAGCTTTGTGGGCGACTTTACTTGCATCCGAGTGTGCAAAGACCTTGGAGGGACCTTTGGAAAAGTTACTGTGGCTTTGCGAAGTGGTTTTGAGAGCCTGTGTTGGAACTCAAGTTTGGAGCAACCATTTGCAGATCTGTCAGTTCCGGTGGACTCAGGAGCTCCTAAAACTTCTATGTTGCTCATCATTCGCACTCCGGTGGAGTTTACAAACAGCTCTGTTTCCAAAAACGTTTTTCAGTCCATGTGTTGGACCCAGTGATTGAGACCACGGTTTCCAAAACCGTCTGTCCCATTGCGTTTCGGATGCCCAAAAACCCCTACCTGTCAGTTCTTGCGCTATTCGGTGGAGGATTTTCAGAGTTATAGATCTCTGTGTATTCGATTTCGTCTCTCTGTTATGCATTTTTCATTCTAAGGTTTTGAAACCTTAGATTTATGCCACATGGCAGTGGATAAGTGTTGACTCCCATTTCTCACTCATCGGTTGGGATTTTGGAGTTCTGGCAGAAGAGAGATATTTGCAGATTTTCTTGCTGAGTCCGATTATGGAATGGCGCCCATGTTTTGAGGCATCTCAGTTCTATTTTCAGTAGCGGTCATTACCGTGGAACTATGATTTCTTGAGCATACCTTATGCAGATCACTCTGGTTGTAGTTTGAGCAGTGTGCACTCATTCGTGGTGTGCATTGGGTTGTAGTGGATGATTTATAGGCCATTTGGATGCATTGTGGTCCTTATTGGATGCACTGATAGGCCCAAATTGCCTTGTGGGATGCTATTTTTTATGGACGCTTTGCACATGGATGCTATTTTATGCTGAGGGACAGCTTTGACACATTGTAGGTGATGACTAATAGTGCTATGCTCTCTTGGATGCTTACACAACAACACAATGCATCCATAGATGTGCACACAGATGCATTTCCTTAAATAATAAAAAAACTTACGACCTTATCTATTTGTGTGTCTATAGACCCGCATCTATAGGTGCATCTATATAACAGACAGGCATGCCTATAGATGTGCTATTAGATGCTCTATAGAAATTTAAAAAAAAAGGAAAGATGCGCTAATAGATGCTCTAATAGACGTGCTTATAGATGCTCTGCATAATTTTTTTTTTTTAAAGCAAAATTTTGTGTGGTTGAATAGAATGCTGTGTATGCTGTGTGATTGCAGGAATCCCATTCCATAGTGTGCAATTCAATTCTTACAGCCAACCGCATTTTAATTAGCACGATTGGCATTTTAATTAGCATGATTCCATGCATGTCTATAGCCTACGATTACCATTTTGAATAAAACATTACAACTCCAAAACATTTAGTTCACAAGGCATTCATTGATAGAACATTGCACAAGGAAATTGAATGCCAAAAAAATAAAAGGAGTGTATATTAATTCATAGCCCAAAAAGTGCTTGTATGTACATATAGCATGAAGCCAAGCCATTTGGGGCTTGAAGTACAAAAAATAAGAGGAGTGTATATACAAGAGGCACGAAGCCAAGCCAATGGCTTCAAGTAGAAAAAAGAGTAGCTAGCAGTGATTCTAGCACTACTTTTATGACTAATCTAAGTCATACCCGTCCTCGCTCCCTTCTTCGTCGCCTTCTTCATTGCTTGAACTTCCTCCTCAGTATCCTTGCCTTCTTCCTCCTGAATATCCCTAGGGGCCTGCAAACGAGGGATAACATGTATCAATGTATGAAAAATCAAATCTTTATTTACAATATTGACATTATTTAAGTACTTTTAAATACCTGGGCGGGCGCTCCAGTAGTGCAGATATACTGCTCCTTAGTAATCAACCCCTCATCATAGAAGTGCCTCCATGTATGTCCTCCGCAATGTCCATGATGGTAGGCTGTCTTGACAGGAGTAGGGTACCTACCCACGATATCAAGCTGCAAGATGACACAATTTGTGGAGGGGTTAGTACAAAGAAACAACCTCCTAATAAACCACATAAACACAATATAATTTGAGATCGATACTTACAAATTGGGTCTCCCATGATTCAACACCCCTAGCTCCAAAACATTGCATGTTTCTATATTGCTCCATTTGGATCGACCTTCATGCCTCCACGTGCTACAGACTGGGGTCCACCTTTGTTGTCTTCATTGCTTTCTTCCACTCATGCTTATGAGCGGTGTTGGGATGGCCCCTTGGTGGTTGATCTGTCTGTCTCCTGCCAATCTCGGCTAGTGCATGCCTCTTAAGCAAAGATCTTTTATTGGCAAGTATAACAACAATCTTTGACTTTGCCCATTTCTTTGTGAACTCAACATTGGGGGGATTGGGACACCAAGAGCGTACAGCATTGATGGTCTCATCAGCTAACCTTTTTGTTTGTATGGAATAAAGTAATCTCTATAGTTGTTAGCAAAACTACAGAGTGCATGAAGGCCATGATGTCCTTCCCCTGTGCATCCATCAAGATGCCTCCTCTCTGAGTGATGTCACAGAAGATCGTACCATCACACTCTAGCATGTCTACATCATTTGAATCCTCTCCTCCTCGACCATTACCCCCCCCAAAACTTTGTACCATGCATCCCCCAGAGCTCTCCCTGCTACTATGCCTGATGTCCTGCTGTGACGAGCTAGTACGCTGGCCACTCGTCTCTGGAGAAGGGACTCTTGACCACATGGGAGTACGTTGGTGGCTCTGTGATGCAGTAGGGGGGAGAAGGGACTCCGCCGTAGGGGAGAAGGGAGTGCTAATGATTAGGGAGAAGGGACTCAAGACCGCATGGGAGAAGGGACTCCTAATGATCGGGTAGAAGGGATGTAGCTCTGTCGCTTGCTAGGCTGTCTCGACTCCACAAGAGTAATCTCAACTGGTGTGGGGTTGGGGTGGTTTGGAGTTTGTACTGCTAACTCCTGGGGGGTGTTTTGAGTACTTGTCATGTATGTGTATAACTCCTAAGGAGTGGGAAGGTGCCCCAAAAGGTTATATAACTGCTGTAATACGGCATTCCGAAGATCACGCGAGGCTCCTGAAGAGCTTCATTCCCACATGATGAATTGCAAAAAAGAAGAGAAGAAGATTTCCATCATGCATGCAATCCTATGATTTCCATCATGCATGCCCTCTTTCCATCATGCATGCAATCTCATGATTTCCATCATGCATGCCCTCTTTCTTTATCCCACCCTCATGCTGCAGTCCAATTTCCCTCATGTAATCCCGTATTTCCATCATTCATGCAATCCATTATTTTAAGACAGAATGCTTAAGGCATTAAAATTTTGACTTAAACATGCATGCAAGGGAAAGGAGAAAAGGAAAGAGAAGGGAGATGGGAGAATGGAAGGAGGAGGGAGAATGGAAGCAGAAGCGGGATTGGATTAAGGAGAAGGGAGATGGGAAGGGGAAAGGGAAGGGGAAGGGGATTTCCATCATGCATGCCCTCTTTCTTTATCCCGTCATCATGCTGCAGTCCAATTTCCCTCATGCAATCAATTATTTCCATCATTCATGCAATCCCTTATTTCCTCACGAATGCTTATGGCATTGAAAATTTGACTTAAACATGCATGCAAGGGAAAGGAGAAAGGAAAGAGAAGGGAGGATGGGAGAATGGAAGGAGGAGGGAGAACGGAAGGAGAAGGGGGAAGGGGAAGGGGAAAGGGAAGGGGAAGGAGAAGGGGAAAGGGGAAGGGGAAGGGAGAAACTACCATGTCAAAAACTCTGTCGGAGAGTGTCTATAGATGCGGCAAACAACGTGTCTACCCTATTTTCCATAAAGTTAGATGCACTGTTAGACACGCTCCGACATATGCTTTTCGATGAAAAGGTGAAAAGGACATGCGCTCGACTCCAAAAAGAACAACAGTACAAAAAACATCCTTTCCCTGCATACGACAAAGGACAAATCTAAGGAGAACAACTTCCAGAGAAGACCAACCACCAAGAGACTTACCTTAGATAGAGGTATGGAAGCTTCTTGTTTTTCTTCAAAGCTTCCTCTCCTTCTTCTTTGGCGGTTTCCTTGTTCACCCTCTTCTGTTGTATGCTTGGGGATGAGTGTGTATGCTTGGAGATGAGTGTGGGTGCCTAGAGATGAGTGTTGGTGCCTGGAGCTGTGTGTGTATGCTTGGAGACTTGTGTATTGAAAGGAAAGCAAGTGCAGCAGAGTGAGGAAATGAGCAAAAAGTAGGTTTAAAAACTGGTCCATGCATCTAAAAGCGTTTCTATTAGCACATCTACACTGTGTTTTAGACATGCCTATAGACGTGTTCCACAGTACAAACGCGCTGATAGATGCTCTTTTTGAGTTTTCTCATTAAATACTCAAGGAAGAACACATTTTTTGGGTTGTTTATTTGTAGGATGTATTCATCTTCAACAAGTAGCCCCAGTGAGGATGAATCCTCTGTATCCACCATTGAGAGATGTGGTTGGAGAAAAAAATCAAATGTATGTGTGATCGATGTTGAGAAAACATGTATCGTGCACGTAGAATTACACTCAATCACATCTCAAAGTATGGAGAATGGGATGCAACTGTATCTCAAGTAAGTGTTAAAGCATTGAGGTTGAATGAGATACCTATGGGTGTTCATGTGTTTGATATATGATCCCTTTTTAATTTGATACAGGATGCAGTGCCACACCCGCATATGTTTCCCTATGCTCGTCATGAGGAGGCGAAGCGTTGGCGATATGATGTGGGATCTTCAGGAGGGACCATTATGGATGCATGGAGTGATGGTGATAGTAGCCCTCCACTATTACCTCATGAGGCCGTGGAGGAGGAGGTGTTTGCTGATATGGTGCATGATTTATTTGTCCATCAATCCTCAAGTAGGGATGATAGCATGGAGCGGGATGATCTTTTTAGTGCAGCATCAACACCATTGTTTGAGGGGTGCACATTCTTTGTTCTACGTGCCTCCCTTGAGTTACTAAGCTTGCAAACCAACTATGGATGGAGCAATGCAAGTTTGAATGCATTACTAGCTTTAAAGTCTATTTTGCAAACATGGTGAATTATGCTAGTGGGTCAATTACTGGAATACTTTTTCTCATTTATGGTCTTCACATGTAGGCTATTGTGTAAAATGCTTCCAAGAGAGAATAAATCACCGACCTCAAGAGATATGGCAAGGCAACATGTGACCTCTCTTGGAGGATTGGATTACAAGTGCATCCATGCATGCATCAATGATTGCGTTTTGTTTCGTGGACCACATAAGGAGGCAAGAGAGTGTCCTACTTGTGGAGAGGCAAGATATAGAGCAGATCTCAAAACTTTGGATGTGCCTCGTAAGATTCTATGACATTTTTCCATAATCCCTCGCATCCAACATATGTTTAAGTGCAAATCCATTGCAGAACTCACGTCATGGCATTCCTCCCATCGATCAACCGATGACAAGTGGAGAACTTCCACAAACACTCCTGCATGGAAGCATATTGAAGACACATGGCCAAGCTTCAAGGAAGAACCTAGGAACTTGAGACTTGGATTGGGTATGGACGGTGTGAAGCCATTTGGTCTCAAAAGCACCTCTTACAGTGTATGGCCAGTGATATTGGTGAATTATAATCTTCCACCCTCTATGGCGATTAAGAAAGGACATGTTATGTTATCCCTTCTAATTCCAAGGAAACATAAATTAAAAAATCCTGATGTTTATCTAGAGCCTTTGATTGATGAGGTGGAGGCACTTTGGAGAGGTATCGAGGTGCATGACGTGAGCAGGCCTCCTCACGAGACTTCAACTAGTCTTGATGTGGACAATGCATGACTTCCTAGGCTATGGTAAGTGTTCAGGTGAGCATTGAACTTTTAATTATGAGTAGGCAATTGATGTGGCACCCTAAACCCACCTTGCTTACGCAATTGTGTCTATTGTCTAGGTCTCACTACATCGGGTTACCATGCATGTCTTGTTTGTGGTCCTTTGCTAGTTGCTTCACGGGTAGACGCATTGAGTAGGGTCATCTATGAGAATCACCATCGATTTCTCCTACCTAATCATCCTAGATATGTCACCCCTTGGAATGAAGTCCCCCCACAGTCACTCACTGTAGGAGATTGGATGAGAATTTGGGACCGTTCCATGACTCCACCACTTGGCATGAGTTGATAAGGGTTTGTAACTATTGTGTGCTATATTAAATGGAAATAAAGATTGGACGCTAACACTATCTTTTGTTTAGATACTCCATCTTTTTTTGGCTATCATATTGGTCCCACCTCAAGATGAATCACCTGCTTGATCCCATGCATATCTTCAAGAATGTGGCATCCATCATTTGGGAACATTTGAATGGGACACGAGATTTTGCAGGCATAAGGGAGGATCTACGCACCACAGGGAGGATGCATGAAGCTTGGCCACAAGAGAGGCCAAATGGGTGTGTCCTTTTACCCCATGCACCATGGAAGTTATCAAAGCTAGAGATGGTGGCAGTGAAGTGAGCTATCACTACAATTCATACTCCCACTAGATGCATGAGGTGTTTGAAGAGGGCCTTCACAAAGAGCAAGAAAAGAGATGGTGGCAGTGAAGCAAGCTATCACTTCAATTCATACTCCCACTAGATGCATGAGGTGTTTGAAGGGGGCCTTCACAAAGAGCAAGAAAAGAGGTGTAGAGCAATTTTAAGGCTTGAAATCTCATGATTGGCACAAGATGCTCCAAGTAAGTATGACTTAGCATAATCTCTTTTTCCTTCCAAATTTGTGAGTATAGAAGCAACTAATCAACCATCGCTCATGTCTTTAGTTCATACTACCTACTAGCATTTCTCATAGTGCATCAAAGGACATGAAGGATTGTATTTACAAGATAAGCGAGCTTGTGAGGTACTTTACACTTTACAAAATGTGTATCATATCAAAGCTCCATGCAAGGTTTTCATATTGCTAATATTATGAACTTTTTTCTTTCTAGGTATATGAGCTCAAAGGAAATAAATCCCCCCATGCTTGAGGATACTCAAGTTATGTCAATGGAGGTGGTTTGTTTAGTGGAGGAGACCTTTCCACGTTCAATTCTCACAAGCCAACTACATCTCATAGTGCATTTGGTGGATGAGATTGCTATACATGGCACTGTACATGCACAATGGTTGTTCTTTCTCGAGCGCTTCATGAAGACCTTGAAGGGTTTCACGAGGCAAAATGTAAGGCTCAACAGTAGCATGGCCAAGGGTTGGTTGGTACAAGAGTCACTTGTATATATTTCTGAGTTTCTTATTGATGTTGATAGCTCTCTCCATCGACTATGGAGAGATGATGAAGACCTAAGGATGACCTTTATTGTGCCTCAAGGGAAAGGACAGAGCAAAGTAATGGACACAGAGTTGCTTAATAATATCAACCTCTATTGGATGCTTAATAGTGATGTGATGAAAAGATGGGTGACAAGATACAAGGATGCTAAGGCAAGAAGACAAGGAGAAAGGGCCCTTTTTCGTATAGACCACGGATCTCGTGTGCCATACCCTCAGCATCTAAGAGCACTTCCAAAGGATATTCATGTGGATTGGTTGACGAAATGGAGAGACTAGAGAGAGACGAGGGGATGCATATCACAATGGAAGAATGGGAGTATGCTAGAGGATGCATGCAAAAGGTCAGTATATAGAATGTTATGCATAAGTGAGGAGCTATCAACAATTTAGATTGCTTATTCAATTGATTTTGTCTTGGTGTAGTGTGCTATGTTCAATGCTATATGGTGTGAGGGCAAGCATTTTTGGACACAACGGATTGATGATAATAGAAACACACAAGATTGTGGCATCATTGCTAGCTTTGAGGGAGCCAATGGAGCCCTGGATGATTATTGTGGCATAATCCAAGATATTATTAAGCTTGACTTTCGACGCTTCTTTGTGTATGTTTTGGATGACAAGTGGTTTAAGGACGTGGTGGAAAGAGGTCCTAATGCAACAATCAAACACCATGCAAGTGGCTTTGTAAGTATTGACTCCACAAAGTTTTGGCAAAGCAAGAAGGACACACTAGTACTACAGCAACAATGTGAACAAGTACTGTATACATATATAAAAATACTCACTTTTTAATATTTGATACCTTCAATGAAAGGAAAAAAACATGATTGTATTTGTGTTTGAATTAGGTTGTCTATCAACCAATGATGGATAATAATAGGCGGTGGCATGTCATACCTATTACACCACGTTCCAAAGTAATGTATAGTACATTTACTTAAATGGAGCGTATGGAGGATGATCATGGCCATGGAGGTGATGATGATCATGATACGAGAGAGGAGGATGATCATGAGATAGGAGATATAGATATTCAGGCCATTACCCATGAAAACAAGCCTGCCATTGGTGATGCTGATTTCGATGAGCACATGAGTAGCACAAGTAGTAATGGTCTGAATGTATTTGTAGATCTCAACATTGGTTTGGATTTTGAAGTAGATAGTTTGGCAAGGGTTGATCTCATTGAGGATGAGATCGAGCCATAGCCCCTCATTGATATTGGTAGAGTATTGGCAAAACTATTTTATATATTGTCTCATTCTCCTCACCTCACTTAATTTCTGTATATGTGGGTTTGCCCGAAAGCATTGATATTTTTATTAAAATTATGTGCTTTGGTAATCATGGGCAATGTTTTGGAAAGCAGTGATGCACAGTTATCAGCCTGTAATAACATTTTACTCTTTGTATTCTTTGTTGTGTGTTTATAAATGCGTCTAAATATGCATTCAAAAGATAGTATAGATGCACTATTTTACGCGTTAATAACCACGCTATTAGACACGCTAATAGACGCGCCAATATTTTCACTATTCTATATGTGCCTATAGACGTGCCTGCTATTTTGTGCATCTATAGTTGCTTTGTCTTACTGTGTTAGTCTACACTATGTGACAGGAAATTGTGACTCAAGATCATTTGAGTTGGCAGATGCATTGTGCACGCTGCTCTCAACTGGGTGAAAGCATGATAAGGTGTCCAAAATAGTAGTGTCTCGAACATGTGCTATTTGAGTAGTGAAGCACTCATCTTTAGAGTCTTATATAATGTTTCATTTCTAAAATGTGCTTTTTTAGACTCTATAGTATCTTTATTTCATAATATGCATCAAAAACTCAAAGAATTTGATTTATTATGATAGACACCTTACCATGCTTTCACCCAAAATCTTATTTTTCTTGCTTGGACCCTTTTCATAATTACATACATATACTTTTGTAATGAATCCCTCAGTGCCTTTCAATTACTTAAAGTAATTGTTACTTAATACTCATGGGTCTATATACATCTTTGCTATATTAATCCCTTGCACATCCTAACTACCTCCTTAATACTCTCTTATTATAATACCCCCCTTAATTTTCTTTCTCTTACCCCCTAATTATTGTCTTTACAACCGACTCTCTTTAAAACCCCATTTACCCTAACCACATCCTAACCCAAATCCCAAAACCCCCCTTATCTTAAGCTCCGTTAACTATTTCAACCCCCTAACTAAGTTCCCCTTAACCCTTACACAAAACCCCCCCAACCGGCTTCTTATTCCAACTTAACCACCCCTAGCTAACCATCTTGCTTCCTCCACTACCCTAACTATTCATTATACTCTTCTTGCCTTGCAAGTCCTCCATCGAGTTCCTTACACAAGATGCCACCACCTATGCCCGCACTTGTTTGCATGTTCTCCCTCTTTTGATGGCTTGCTGCCACTCTTCATCTCACTAATCTACCACCACAAGCTACTTTCATGGCCTCTCTATTCGCTCACTTTTTTGTTGGATGATACCATATCTTACTATTATTGTTTCGCCAGTTCATTGGTACTCTACTTGCCTGTGCTCTGACCCTTCATGACGTTACAAGGTCTCTCTTGAGGACTCTTTCTCTTTTAGGTTGAGTATTTTCGGAATATAGATATTGTGATACACACCTTACTTTGGCAAGACCTTTGGCACACCACACTTATGCTTGCTTACTTCTCTCGTTCACTTACGACTTTGATTCTATGGGTCTCTCTAGTGTTTAAGTACTTTAGATTGTCTTCATCATGTTCATGTGTATTTAGCACACAACCTCACCACTTCTTACTGTCCTTGATCTTGATTGATAGCTTTCTCCTCACCGTTGGGACCGATTCTGTGCCGTCGATAGTTACTATGACTCACCTCTATTCTAGCTTTCAGGCCTTTATCGTCACTTCATCTTCTTGAGCCTCTTGAACTAGCTTTTTGTGGTGCACAACAACCTCAGAGACTTCTTAGGCCTCTTGGGATGGCATGCTTTACTATGCGATTGCCACTTTTTTCTACCTTACTACCTAGCTTTAGCCTTTGCACTCCATAGTATGAGTGCCACCTTGACGTTTTTGACTACGTGCATGATGTTTGGAGACCTTATGTTGGTCTTTTGTACTTCATGCCTCATCTTGTGCGATGCTTTTCGTGGCTCATACTTCGTTTAAATGGCCATCATCTTTCTTTTAGGGCTTGCAATGTCTTCTTATTTCTTTATATGTATATATAAATAAATAAATAAATAAATAAATAATATATTTCTTGACTTCTAAACACGTTACTTACTCTCAGTTCTTGATGACTCCTAAACACTTTTCTTTTCATTTTCCATTGAGTCATATATATGTTTTTTTCCTTATATCATTATTTCTATCCTGAATTCCTTATTTCAATTCTAAACCCTACTATTTTTTACATTCTAAACCCTAAAATTCCTCTAACCCTAATTATTTTTGCTACATTAATAACTACTTTTTCAAGCTTTTAATGTACCTTAGTTTTTTCTAGATTATATTTTGCTTATTGTACATGCTTACTTTGATTGGTAACTTGTTGTTTCCTTAAATTAATGTGCCTTTGTCATCTTTTCCCTTGGTCTTAACCCCTTTTTTGGTTTGCTTTTTTAATTGTAATGCTTATTTTTGCCTTTATTAATTCTTTTGCCTTGTTTAAACCAATCTATTCAATGTACCTTGTTAGATGTTCTCCCCTATTTTTCCTTCAAGTAAATGCCTTAATTTCCTTTATTTATTTTAGTAATTGCCTTAATCAATTAAATTGCCACAAATACTTGTAAAAATTCTTAAGCAAATTGGTTTATTTTGCATTAAGTTTTTAAAGTCTTTGTCTAGATGGTCCTTGTTGTGCAATCAAGGGTGAAGAATACCCCCCATATTTAAAAAGGGTGTGGACTACCCCCCTGTAACAAGGTTTAATTTTTGTCTTGAGACAGTGCTTCATCTCTTGGTCTATTTTAAATGATGGTTCTTCTAATGGTTGAGGACTAAACCCCTTTTTTTCACACATTATTTGTGGATTATCTCCCTTTATGACTCTTTTTATGCATTAGAATCTAGAAGCTTGTGCATGTTCCTAGTAGGTAAAGCAATAACAAGCCATAGAGCACATGCATTACGTATCTATTGAAATCATGCTATATTGTTCTAACATAAAGTGTGTTTGGATGGTGGCAGAGGTAAGTGGATCCTGACCTCATAGCTTGGATTACCTGATGGATTTGACATTTTTGTACTAATTCTTTGCTTAAAGTTTGCAAACTCAATATAAAGAAAAATTCTTCCGCCAAATCTCCTATTTTCTTTTAAAAAAGTTTTGGATTGCAATATTGTCAAAGGATACTTCAATTAGGTTTATTTATTTATTTATATTTTTCCAGTGAGTGCTTTTTATAATATCCAAATGATTGAATTGACTATATGGTTCATTTATTGATGGGATTATGTAATCTAAACACACACACTGATCTCCCAACTAGCCTTTGGTCAGGCTAGTACCATACAATTAATTCATAATCATAGGATAATTTTAAGCATGGTTAAATCTTTGTGATTGGAATTATTTAGAGTTCATTTTCATTGTTTACCGAATGATTAATTTTTATGTGCAAAGACACCGATCATTCCATAAACTGGATTATGCTTCTACTTATGGCATCACTATTATCTCCCTTTTGACACTTATCATTATAACCCCTTTTTATGGCATTTAATTTTAGGTGGGGAGTAAGTTCCACATGGTGGGCTTACTCCCCACCATGTGGTCTTACCTCTGGGTTGGGGGTGGGCCGCGCACACACACACACACACACACACACACACACTTACTATCCCTTTTTCCTTTTGACCATATTTCTTCGCTTTGTAATCCTTCGAAAACCCATTTAAACTACCTCTCTCTCTCTCTCTCTCTCTCTCTCTCTCTCTCCACAGTTGTTCCCTCACTCTCTCTCAACCATTCTCTCCCCTCTCTTTGTCCTAAATTCCCTGTCTAGCTACTTTTTCCCTGTTTACCCTCATGTTCCTAACTTCACACACACATACTATCCTCTTTTTTCCTTTTGGACCATAAAAATTACCTTTTAATTCTTTTTAAAACAAATTTCCCCATTCCTCCTTAGTTTACCCTTCATTTTTCTAAAATTTTCCCATTTTGTCCTACCCCACCCCCCTTTCCAATTTTCTTAATTAAGAATTTTCCCGTAATATTTTCCTCTAAATATTTCCCTATCTTATCCCTAAATTCCTCTTTTCTCTCTCCGACACTCCCTATTTTTTCCTATTTTTTCTTAAATTTTCTATTATTACTATAACTTTGTCCATTTTTATCCCTTCTCACTCAGTTTCCTTTTAACCCCCCTTTTTTTCCACCATTCTCTCCTATCCACTTCTCATCCTACTAGGTTCCTCCGACTCCCATTGCATGCCCAGAGTTCCCCTCCCATAGCCTCTTAATCTACTTCTCACTGTCATTTGTAGGCTGCCACTACTGTAGCATCCATTGCTAACCCCCTCTAAACGGTGTGCAACACCCACGCCCCTCTCTACACTATGCTTGCTACTCAGCCAGCTACTCAAACTGGTGATTACTTCTGGACCCCCGTGTCCAATTACCTATGCAGACTATAGAAAATGAGACATACCTCCTCGACTGCGGTGCCCCTTTATGCACCAGCCTCTACGAGTTCCATCATCCATGAACTCTTAGGTCCCCTCATAACCTCAGACTTCCCGCTGCTTTTTTCCCATGACCGCCTCATTTTTCTTTTAGAAAATTTCCCCTTTACCTTTATTCCCTTACTTAGAACACCCTCCGCCTCTCTGTCAACGGATGGGGTCTGCGAAAACCTAGCCGTTGGATCAATTAACCTTCATAGTCATAGTCTGCACTTGACAGTTTGACCGGCTCCATTATGCAGTCCACTGGCTATCTAAAGCCCTAAGGTTGATCTAATGGCTCGTGATGAGCGCCTTCTTGCTTAGATCAATTCCACTTACACATCAACACCTATCTACTGAACTTTACCATCTTTTTTATCCTATCTTATGATTTATTAGCCTATCTACTACACTTTACCATCTCTTTTAGCTTAGCTTATGACTCATCAACCTATCTTTTGCCCTATTAACCTATGTTTTACCAACCCTCACAATTCTTTTTGGCTATCTAACTAAATCCTTTCCCCCTTCCACCTATCTTTATACTACTACCTAGTCACAATTTGTCTTACCACTACTCCTTTTAGCTACACCCTCCTTCTACACTGTTCCATTTTTTCACCGCTATAATCCTTAATTTCACTCTTGTTCACCCATACTACCTAATGCCCTTTGGTGTATATCAAGCTAGATTATTTGTGGCTAAGTGTTTATTTTTATTGTGACATCGATAACAAGGGAAGGGTGTTTATGACACCTGTCTTCCCAACTAAAGTTTAAGGGAGGTAGCAAGCTAAGGGTGTCCACTTCCGGACCACTTTCGGGTGAGTGTGACACCCGCTCGAGTGAAAATACAAAGGTTTTGCTTCGGTCTCCAATACCTCGATCGAGGTATAAGCTCCAATGAAAATCACACACGAGCACAACCGAGCCAAGCCAATACCTCGATCGAGGTACTGCGCTATTTCACCGGACCGAGCCTCTACCTCGATCGAGGCTTGCTGGCAAGCCAGCTATACATGCCACATCTACCTCGTTCGAGGTATCGTGGCAATCCAGCTCAACCTCGATCGAGGTCAGGTGGCATGTCCAGCATACCTCGATCGAGGTATGTGCCATCTGACAGGGCAGCCAACAGGGCGGATGACATACCTCGATCGAGGTATGCTGGACACATGACTTGGCATCCCGCTTCTGCCAACATACCACGATCGAGGTATCGTGGCATGTCAAAACCTCCATCGACGTGGATGTACCGAGATGTATGGGCATGTCACAATACCTCGATCGAGGTATTGTGGCATGGCAATACCTCGATCGAGGTAGATGTACCGAGATGTATGGGCATGTAAAGAATACCTCGATCGAGGTATCGTGGCATGCCAATACCTCGATCTGCGGATGTGACTGTAGAATTGGTTGTGGAATGGATTGTCGCCAGTGAGTATTCGGGGTCACGAAATCTTGGGCCGTATGAGGTAGATGTGCCGAGATGTATGGGCATGTCAAGAATACCTCGATCGAGGTAGCTAAACCCTAATTTTTCTTATAAAAGAAGAGCGACCCCCCTCATTCCGAGAACCTCGATCGAGCTCCTCCTCATCCACCGATTTCGGATTTGTCGGACTTCGACGGAATTGCGCGAGCGACGGAGAGCCACGAACGGACATCGACGGAGATGGACGGAGCCGGAGCGGGAGAGTCCAGGTAGGGTTTTTTTTTATGTAGCATTTTCTTTTTGGTAGAATTTGATTAAATTTTAGTTTATAAGAAAAATTATAAAATGCATTTTAATGTTTTTCTGAAATTTATGAATTACGAGATTTTTTATTTAAAATGTGAAAATTATTTTTTTTTTAATAGAGCTTTTTTTAGTAAATTAAAAAACATTCATATTAATAATTATAAAATATTTATAAATTTGAAATGCATTTGTAATTTTTTTTTAATTTTTAAATTACGACATTTATAATTTAAAATGTGAAAATTTTAAATTTAAAAAACCTTTAATGAGGCATTTTTTATTCAAAATGTGAAAATATTCAATATTTCTGTTTTTTTTATGTAGCATTTTCTTTTTGGTAGAATTTGATTAAATTTTAGTTTATAAGAAAAATTATAAAATGCATTTTAATGTTTTTCTGAAATTTATGAATTACGAGATTTTTTATTTAAAATGTGAAAATTAAATTTTTTTTTAATAGAGCTTTTTTTAGTAAATAAAAAAACGTTCATATTAATAATTATAAAATATTTATAAATTTGAAATGCATTTGTAAATTTTTTTTTTAATTTTTTAAATTACGACATTTATAATTTAAAATGTGAAAATTTTAAATTTAAAAAACGTTTAATGAGGCATTTTTTATTCAAAATGTGAAAATGTTCAATATTTCTGTTTTTTTTATGTAGCATTTTCTTTTTGGTAGAATTTAATTAAATTTTAGGTTAAAAGAAAAATAATAAAAAATTTCTAAATTTCAAATGCAATATAATGTTTTTTTGAAATTTATGAATTATGACATTTTTTATTTAAAATGTGAAAATGAAATTTTTTTTCAAAATAGAGCTTTTTTAGTAAACAAAAAAACGTTCATATTAATAATTATAAAATATTTATAAATTTGAAATGCATTTGTAAATTTTTTTAAAATTTTTGAATTACGACATTTATAATTTAAAATGTGAAAATTTTAAATTTAAAAAACGTTTAATGAGGCATTTTTTATTCAAAATGTGAAAATGTTCAATATTTCTGTTTTTTTTATGTAGCATTTTCTTTTTGGTAGAATTTAATTAAATTTTAGGTTAAAAGAAAAATTATAAAAAATTTCTAAATTTATAATGCATTTTAATGTTTTTTTGAAATTTATAAATTACGACATTTTTTATTTAAAATGTGAAAATGAAATTTTTTTTTTTAAATAGAGCTATTTTTATTAAATAAAAAAACGTTTATAGGAATAATTATAAAGTATTTCTAAATTTGAAATGCATTTGTAAAATTTTTTTTTAATTTTTGAATTACGACATTTATAATTTAAAATGTGAAAATTTTAAATTTAAAAAACGTTTAATGAGGCATTTTTTATTCAAAATGTGAAAATGTAAAAATTAGGTTTTTAAAAATCATCTTTAGGAATGGCCACTAGTTGAGGTGGATTGCCCAACCAAAATAGGAAATGAAGATACAAGACATTTTGTATAAGACTCACTCGACTTATCAAATTAATACACAAACATAAACCTACTAGTCAACTATTGGAGTTGGACATTAAAGATTGACTAGTGACATGGTTGGTGACCAAAGCTTGAAGTTGACTAGACACTTTGGGACAAGCAAGTTCTTTAGAAGGAAACTAGGTTTAAGCTTGGGTAATCATCCCTAATATATTGGGAAATTACTAATGATAAATCATCCTTTAACTATTTGGCAATTAGTAAGGATTGATTCTACTAGGAAATATGTTGAAGGCATATGTCCCCTATTAGTCAATAGATTGATTAGACTAAGCATGCATGATAAGGCTATAGCTTGGAAATGCCTAGATAGTGGCTTAGTCCAAATCTTCAATATCCCTTAAGAAGACATGAAATAGTGGCTTAGACCTTAAGAAGACATGGAATAGTTTGCAAATGTCTAATTCTTCTAAGTTATGCATAGACTCTAGCATAACTGAAAAAAGAATATTACAAGATTGAGAATATTTGGATGGGTCTTCAAGAACTCGAATATTACGGTCTGTGCCTATAAACTGTTTGAGATTCTTATGCTATCACTATGGCATGCTTTAGATCTAGCACTTTGATCATGTTTGTTGTCTAGTTCCATAATTCATCTACTTCTCTTATATGTATAAGAAGAAAGAAATACGCCATAGAGAAACTGAAAGTTTAACTAGAATACCTAACATTCATTGCACATGGGACTCTAGTGGATCTATATTCATTCCACATTCATGCTAATATATGCAAGTGTTTTGATCAACTATAGACCTAAGTTCAAATAGAGCCTGTTAATGACTGAATCTCTCCTAATCATCCCTTAATGATCATAGATAATAGTATGGGCTACTATAAGGATTGGTTAGGAGCTATTTTTGAAATGCCAAACTTTGAAATGAAGTCAATATTCATTGTGTTGAGGAATATTTGTCGGGTGGATCTAGTTGAAGAGAGAAATCCATGTTGCATAACATTTGTCTGAGTTGAGCAGCCTCAAATCGACTTAAGAGAGAGAGAACTCCATAACCTTCAAGAGTCGACATTTGAAGCATCCCATTCCATGTTGTTTGCTACATGGCAGCTCGCCATGTGGCACACATACATCCCTTTTTGCACTGTAGGGAAACCTATGACTAATGTTAACAACATTTATCTTGTCTTTTACAAATGTCTAAGATGTTTTCCCAAAAAGACTTTGTAACAATAATCACGTGAACCACCTCATAACCAAAATAGTATGGATGCTACATATCTCCTTTCCCTCGTTGAAACTATGTCACACATGGAATGTCAACCACATGCTCAAGGAATTATATGCTAGTTTGATTGTAAGCAAGGGTGGTCTCTTTCTTGCTAGTCCAACCATAGGCAACGATGACGCTTATTACTTGAGCTCAACCAAAATTAACATTAGTTATCGTATGCAACCCTTCCCATTGCATAGGGACATCCAAGGATTTAATTTTCAAAGTTTTTGAATCCTCTTCTAGGGATCTTGTGCCCTTTGTTGTTGCTACGTATGTGGATGATCTCATTCCAAAACTATTTTTACAACTAGAAGTCGAGTGAGTCTTATACAAAATGTCTTGAACCAAGTGATGATCTATAGGAATGGCCACTAGTTGAGGTGGATTGCCCAACCAAAATAGATAATATTGAAAAGGCTTAATTATTTTCTCAAAGTTCTCGCTTTAAAAGGTCTGTAGTGTGAACCCGCTCTCTTTTTTAATGTGTAGTCCGAGAAATACTAGATGCGCCTTGCTTGTGTATCGTTCAAAGTAATGTATTAGGTATCCTTCTATCTCCTCCATATCTATTGCAAACCCAAGGCAGTAAAGCATTCAAAGAAGGTCTTATTAACCAAACCTCTCCACTATCTGTCCTTAGTATAGGGGCCATAAGTGGACAATGTGGTCCTTACACCACATGTGGAAAAGTTTCATATTGGATAAAAAGTGAAAAAAGGGAAACATATAAGGAAAAAATATTTGAGACATCTAAGTTTAAAAATGCAACAACTAGAGTGAAAAAATTCTAATCAAAATTAAGAATTATTAATAATATTGATTAATATTGAGCCACACATTTGGCCCATCTACCGGTAGGTGCATAGGATCTACCTCATCAAGGAGTACGTACAAATAGTTTTCATTACATAAATAGATTATAAGTCATATTGAATAGAATATTATTTTCATAACCCAAATAGAATATTAATTTCCATGTGTTTTTTTTGTGCATGCGCCAGCCAGTGCACAGGTTCTAGCACCACTATTCGTATGCAGATAGAGATGCTGAGAGCTGAGATGAGGGCACTGCAGGATGCTAGGGCACCCCCTCACTTGGTTGCGAGCCTAGATTCAGTTATTGAGGCTCTGAGTCGATTGGACACAGTTGAGGACGTTGTGGATAGCTTTCAGGCACAGGCTGAGGCAGAGATCACTGGTGGTGGCTTGGATTGGAGAGCCATTCGACAGTTGTTTGAGCGTGAGTCACATCACAGGGAGGCCTTGGACGATATGTTTTGGGATGGTCACACCGAGGCGATGCGACCACGATCAAGGCTCCCCTTGCATATTTTACGGTGTAGGCACCCCATCATAGCAGCTCACACATTTATCCGAGATATCTCGCTGCGAATGGTGGTCGATTGCCTCACAACCGCCAGATAGCCAGGTCGTTTGCCATGCAGCTTTACGCTGAGTTTGTCCTTGGTCATCGGGTGGACTACCTTAGTACCCGTCCAGGATCAAGAGCGGGACGTGGTAGGATGGGGCGTGAGGAGCGTTAGATTGTAGGTGTTCGGCGTCGACGCGAGGGACTAGAGTTGCACACCATCCCTGCACCGGCATTGCAAGCGGTGGGAGGACAAATTAGGGGGGATGTTCATTCAGTGGCATCATCCTTGCAGCACATGGTCTCTGCCCTATCGAGATCTATTGCGATTCCACCTCCCCCACCTCGATCATCGATGGAGCATCCCACATCTACACCACCTCCCACATCTACGGCGCCTCAGCACGAGTTGGAGGCTCGAGACACACGGATTGCAGAGTTGGAGGCATTGTTGGCCGAGTCTAGGGACGAGGTTAGTTATTTTGATTATGTTAGTTTATTTTTTTGTAGCGTGTTTTGAACTGAAGTTTCTTGGTTAATTCTCACCATGTACGCGACATGTTTGCATTGCAGGCACATCTATTGCGTCAGGAGATGGAGTCTCGCGTACGACTGTTGCAGACAGATTTGGAGGAGCAGAGGATTCGGACACGCATAGCATACCATCGCGCAGAGCACTATATTTTGCAGTTGAGGCATATTAGTCGTGATCCATCGCGCCATAGGATCGACCCCAGCGTGGCCCTATACCCTGCTCCTCCTGTAGATGTGCCGACTAGGACACCCATAGACGCAGCAGTCATAGCGAGGCTTCCTACTGCCACTTGTGTCCTCTGCCACGAGGAGTTTGACACCGTAGGGTGGTTTGGACTAGGGTGCGGCCACATCGCACATCTCCATTGCATGACCCGCCACATGGTGGCACGTTCAGTGTGCCCTGTATGCTTTGCTGACATTGATGTGGCGACATACAGAGGACTGGGCATGGATGATCTATATCCTGGTCATCGTCAGATTGTTGATCCATTCGCCCGTGTAGTCTTGACAGAGCACTACAGGGAGGAGGCACAGAGAGCGTTGCTGATGCAGGAGGGTGCGGATACATCGGTGGTTGCATCATGCGTTCCACGACGCTTTTCGTACGGTGATTTCATGCCAGGTGACGAGGCACGAGCGGAGGAGGCACGCCGGATTGAGCGAGAGGCAGAGCTGCAGACATCATTGCAGCAGTGGGTGGAGCAGCAGCTAGGGCGGGGCCGAGACCAGCGTCTTTCACATGTAGAGACGATTACTCGCGCTGGATTTGAGGCACGAGTATTTGCAGATGCACGGCTATGGGAGCTGAGACGCGCGTACATAGAGGAGGCGAGGGAGGCAGAGATGGCCGCAGTGGCACGTGCAGCATGCCCTCCTCTTCATCAGGATGAGGCTGGCCCATCTCATGCAGGTGATGAGGCTGGCCCATCTGAGCCGGCTTTGCCTGAGGGCACACAGTGGACGGTTGGGCAGCGGGTCATACAGGAGCCACGTCAGCGTTCCACTAGAGGATCATATGTAGAGTTATCAGATTCGGATTCAGATTGATTGTTTAGGCTTCACACGTTTCTTGTATAGGGATGCACTTTTGCAGCATGATGATGATGATGTACAAATTCATTTTGGTACTTTCATGATATTGTTCCCACTTTTATGATGTATGAGCATTTTTGTACTTTCATGATGTTCTTCACACTTTGTTTATCTCAGTTTATCTCAGTTTATAGTTTGTTTAATACATAAGGTATTTAAAAAAGAATGCCATGTGAAGTAATTGTAAACATTAAACATTAATTGTAAACATTAAACATTAAACATATCAAAATTCATCTTTTTTTGGATGAAAATTTTATTTTGCTGATAAAAGTTTTTCATTTTTTAAACAAAAATTTTATTCTATTCATGTTTGTCAATAAAGTGTGTTTCAAAATCCAAATTTTCATCAATTTTTCAAAAAGACAACTATTGTCATATTCATGCTTCCAAATCTAGCCTTCCCATCTTAATATCAAAATATGTTGAAATTCAACCATTTGATAAACTAATTTGTATAAAAAGAAAATTACTTTTTTTAGACAATGCCATAGCCCAATGTAAAATTGTTTCATCAAATGAAATTAGATATTAAAGTAACATCAATTTTACCAACTTTCAATTTATGTTTACAAAAAGTATTCTAGAAATGTATATTGGTACAAAACTTATCCATGACTCCGAGGGCAATGTTGTTACCTATGTGTAAATCAATTGATAAAAAATTCTTTCAACACCAATGAACTTGAGGGAATGTGTGATCTAGAGATACTTAAACAACATGACAAAAGGAAAAAATTCGAGAAATCACCAATGTGTGGACATGCTTAGTTTGTAGGGTGTAGAAATTCTTGTATATGGATTTGATATGGGCACTTGCATAGAAAACAATTGGTATTTCAAAGAAAAAGCTCTAGCAACTCTCTTAGTTGAATGAAGCAGTTTCTTCTCCTTTGCAATTTGTCATGTTTTTTAAATTAAAGGAGAGAATACTTTTTGCAAATGATAATACTAGACATTTTTAGGTTCTGCAATAAAATATAAGTAATATTTTATGCATTCTTTTTTCACAATTCTAGTTTTTTAATATTATTGACATGAAGCGTATATTTTGTCCCTACAATTTTTAAAAAATATAAATTTTTTGGGGATTTTTTTCAAAAATGGAGTTAGACTTGTCCTTTGCATGATTTTGCTGTTATTTATTATGACTCAGTGTTTTTAAATTTGTCTCTTATTGTTAACAATACTTGTGCTAATTGGTGATCAAAGAAAACAAGACCTAATTATTTGTCATATTCGAACCACAATCACATGTGCCTTCCAAATCACAATCGCATATGCCTTCCAAGTTTCTAAGGACTATTTCAATTTCCTTAATATGACATTTGCCAATGCACCAATCTAATTATTATGCATGTATAAAAGATAATGAACATAAAGAAGAGAAATCAACACAATTGGCAATTAATGCATGTATATGGGAATACAAGGAAGGTGTGGCATGCTAGCCCACCATTTTATTTCACTATTTTCTTTTGCATTTAGTGGTTTATGTACAAGAGAAAGGATTGGCGGTTGGTATAAGGAAAAGTGTTGGTATTTGGTTTATGTAAAAAGAAAGGGTTGTTGTGGCTATGCACCAAAAAAATATACACGTATTAACAATCCCACTTCTCCCTCTTAAACTCTACTCATGTATGGGAGTACAAGGAAGGTGTGACATGTTAGGCCACAATTTAATTTTACTATTTTCTTTTGACTTTGGTGGTACGCTAACGTGTATGGGAGTACAAGAAAGGTGTGGCATGTTAGCCCACCATTTAATTTCACTACTTTCTTTTGGATTTGGTGGTTTACGTATAAGAGAAAGGATTGGTAGTTGGTGCAAGAAAAAGTGTTGGTGTTTGGTTTATGTAAAAGGAAAAGGTTGGTGTGGCTATGCTAGTGAATTTCTCCCTCTTAAACTTACTTTGGTCTTGTAAATTTCAAGATGTTAAAAATAATATTGACTATAGGTGATTTTGTGACAATTGATATCTAACGCTGGTCATGTTCAAGTTCCAACTTTATCATTTTGAATATCATATTGAATTTCGTATATATCAATGCTTGCAATTATTACACTAAACCTAAGAGCCGTGCGAAGTTTCATCCCCATGTGCGTATTTAAAATTAAGAGTATGATTTTGAATTTCAAATATCTCAATTCACACATCTAATACATAATGTATTTTAAAAATAATGCCGTGTGTCATAATTGTAAACATTAAGCATTGAAAAGGTGCTTGCAAAAATGCATGCACTTCGATGTTATACTTCACCCAATCCGTATCATGCACAATCTTCTTTACTACATGTGAGATTTTGGATTAGTCGTGCTAGTAGGGATTGCTTCTACGTGGCGCAAACCAAATCAGTTGGAGACCAAATCTTGCATGGATGTACGTCTAGGGTAGCCTAAGAGGCATGTGAAGTTTCGTCCCCAACAGGGTTTAGGATTTAGGGTCCAGGGTTTAGGGTTTAGGGTTTAGGGTTTAGTCGTGCTAGTAGGGATTGCTTCTACGTGGCGCAAACCAAATCAGTTGGAGACCAAATCTTGCGTGGATGTACGTCTAGGGTAGCCTAAGAGGCGTGTGAAGTTTCGTCCCCAACAGGGTTTAGGATTTAGGGTCCAGGGTTTAGGGTTTAGGGTTTAGGGTTTAGGGTTTAGTCGTGCTAGTAGGGATTGCTTCTACGTGGCGCAAACAAAATCAGTTGGAGACCAAATCTTGCGTGGATGTACGTCTAGGGTAGCCTAAGAGGCGTGTGAAGTTTCGTGCCCAACAGGGTTTAGGATTTAGGGTCCAGGGTTTAGGGTTTAGGGTTTAGTCGTGCTAGTAGGGATTGTAAAAATGTATGCATTTGTCCTTCCACGTGGCGCATACCAAATCAGTTGGAGACCAAATCTTGCGTGGATGTATGTCTAGGGTGGCCTAAGATTCGTGCGAAGTTTCATTCCCAACAGATAAATCCACATGCGTATTTCGTTAGTACATGCGCCATAGCTCATACGTAGTCGTGCTAGTAGGGATTGTAAAAATGTACACAGCTGTCCTTCCATGTGGCGCATACCAAATCAGTTGGGCACCAAATCTTGCGTGGATGTACGTCTACGGTAGCCTAAGAGCCGTGCAAAGTTTAATCTCCAACAGATAAGTCCACATGCATATTTGCTTAGTACGTGCGCCATTTCTCACACGTAGTCGTGCTAGTAGGGATTGTAAAAATGTACGCATTATACCTTCCACGTGGCACATACCAAATAAGTTGGAGACCAAATCTTGCGTGGATGTATGTCTAGGGTGGCCTAAGAGTCGTGCGAAGTTTCATTCCCAACAGATAAGTCCACACGCGCATTTCGTTAGTACATGCGCCATAGCTCATACGTAGTCACGAGTGCTAGTAGGGATTGTAAAAATGTACGCATTGTACCTTCCACGTGGCGCATACCAAATCAATTCAGACCAAATCTCGCGTGGATGTATGTCTAGGGTGGCCTAAGAGTCGTGCGAAGTTTCATCCCCAACAAGCAAGTCCACACGCGTATTTCGTTAGTACGTGCACGAATTTTCTTAGTCACGTTTTTAAAATGTCCTAAAGCACAAAACAAATTACAACATTACTACTAATAAACAATTTTTTGTATTACAAACACAACAAATCCCATTGAGAAGACATCGGACATCATGTTAAAAATAGAATCTAATACAATGATGTGTATGAACGTGTATACAGCCATCATAGTGAAATACAAAATATGAGTCCATGAAAATTACAATGGTACGGTCACACAGTGAGCCTATACATATCGAATACAAAAAAGTGTAATCAACCAGTGATACCCAATAAAAATCAATCTGATCAACTGATGATCCCAAAAAATATGATATGTAATGTGCTACTCCTCAGGATCAGCTCTCATGCCAATAGTTGCAAGTATGCTCTCGTGATCCACCATTGCAAGGCGCCATCGTGGAGTGGACGTCGCCTTGTGAGTGCGAACACGACTCAAAGTAATCTTGATCCCAACAACAAGATGAGAATACATGTATGCCTCCTGATCCGCCATGTACTCCTGGAACTCAATATAGCGACCACGCCTCTGTATCTGCTGAAAATAGTGGCCACCTACGATCATGCTATGAGCATTGAAGTGCATCCCATGCCCATCCACTGTATCCTCATTCAGCACACTCTTCAGCATAGAGCATCGCAACAAGTAATAATCCACACCCTCCTCATTGCCCTCCAAAGCAATAACCGCGAAGATATCACCAATACGCAAAATATCTGTAAGCTGGTCATAATCTCTAGAGGAACTGAATCCCGCATCCTGATCATCATGTATCTCCTCCCAAGGCTGGAAGGGAGAAAGCACTCGCCGTACCCATGGATCGGCCCATGGTATCATGGAGCACCCTCCCCAATCATCATCAATGCATGCAGAGCAAAAACATGCAAACCGTCGAGAAAAGATCGCGGGGTGAGACTCACCTACGCTCCTGATGGAATGGAAATCAAGAGTGCCAGGCACAGAACGACAATCAAAAGGCCTCGACCGATCAAGACTCCCAATGTCCACGCACCAAAAATAGCGGCTCACCACCCTATCGTCACGCGAGTGAAACGAGGATGTAGCACTAGTGGATAAGTGCTGGCTGCACCACCGCACCACATCATGTGCATCCTTGAAGCGATCGGCACTGTGACGCAACTGGTATCGACGCAAAGCACGCTTCACGCAAGCACCTGCGCCATCGTGCTCTCCCTTACCGTGCCCTGTCTCGAAGTAGCTCCATGTGATCGGAATGCCTGTCTCACGGTGCCATCTGCAGAACCAATAAAACTGTCTAGCGGATTTGAACTGACCACCGCAACCGTCTGACCAGATCCAGCGCCGCTGCCATGTGACACCATGATCCCTCAAGACACTATCATGCAAAGTGAAGCAATGCTGCACAAAATGGGCATCATGCGATCGATCATCACCAATGTAGAAGTGATACTCTCGCACAATGATGCGTGAGTCCATGGTGCTATCAATGCCATCCACATGAGCCTGTGCATGACGATAGCTAATGTGCACAAATATAGCAACCTGCAATATGGCATTGAAAAAAAATATGACTATTGAAATAATTCAATATAATGAGGCGGGGAAAAAATCAATACTCAATCACACGTCACCTGTTCGGAGAAATAATACTCCGATTGGATCTCATGCTGTGGTGCAAAGGTGTAATTCTCCGCAAAGTCCACCACTGAGACAACCACCCCTATAGGAAATGTCCTCAAACATGCACGAAACTGACGATCCTCCCATTTCGCAGTGTGCGAGTGGCGTATGTAGCGGTACAGCTTCCCTCGAAAACAGTCAATGAATACAACACGTGGTGTCTCCTTCCCCACAAGCTGCAACCTCCTCGACTGTGCACCACCATCTAATGTCAAGGTACAGTACTCATACTGCTGCCAACGAACCATCTACACATCACAAGTATCTAGTGCAACTCGTGGCACTCTAGCAAAGTCACCACACAAAGTACACGTGCCTTCCACACAATCAAGGGAGTGGAATAAAGCATCACCATCTCGTGTACACAATATGGAATGAATGAAGTCGCGAGGGCTAGTAGGAACCACTCCCCTATGACCATCAAGGGAACGGAATACGTCATACATCAATCCAAAATCCACATGGTAGCGACAACAGCATGTGTCATGCTCCTGAGAGCATCGCACAAACCATGGCCTGCATCGCTCAAATGACCTCTGCCCAATCTTGAACTCCAGGTGCGCCTCTATAAACTGAGTGTACAACTCAGTCTGGGTACACTCCAAAAAACATGCACCATGCTCAATGTACACACCGCGTGACACCCTCTTCCGCAATGCCTTCTTGAACACCGGGGATGCTCTGCAATGCTCCTCCCAAAACTATTGTATGAAGGACCTAGTGGAATCATCCAACAATCGATCGCTGCGAGGTGCACGACCACTCGAAGCCCAAAGAGCATCAGTCTCACTATCCTCTAGACTCTGCCTCCTAATGATGCCTGCTCGCAATGTGCATGGTGCAATCTGAAGAAGACGTGAAGCGGTACGCACATGGCCTGTTGCATGTAGAAATTGTATCTAGAACTTTCATGTAGAACATGCATGTTGGATTCCTAAGAGATATTATTCCAAGCCTTATGCAAGTACATGCAGAGCTTTGCCACCGCTACTCCACACACACACACATTTTGTGCTACTTAAGCCCATGTTGGCATAGAGTCAACATATCCCTAGATCCATTTTATTACCCATCCTCAGATTAGGGCTTATTGTGATCAAGGAGTTGGGATGCCATGTAGGTAGCCTAGTGGCTGTGGAACTTGTGGCATGCCAAGAAATCTCGTTGTGATTCTTTTGCACCATACAATTTTTTATATGTTTGAAGGAAGCCTATATCCACCATTTGTTCAAATAGAGATATGTGATGTGCTTTTAAGAATATGACTCTTTGATAGAGTTTTCTTGTAAGTCTGAGGATCACGATCCAATCATTGGGATTGAAACTGAGTGTAGACAGTGGTTGGGGACCTCTAGAAAGTATTCCAAGGTCTTGCAAAAGATAGCACTTCATCGAAGGATGCATTAAATATTGCCTCGCATTATTGTCTCATGATGTTGAAGTGGTTGGATTAGTATGCCTTGGATGTTCCATTCTACACTAGAATATGGCTCAATCATTGTCTAATTAATGGTGCAATCCTCACCCAAAGTGTGTATATTGGCCTCCCATCTGTGCAGTTGTGGAGCTGCATAGAACTTGGGATGGGTTCCAAGGCATGGAGGTGCACCGATGTATTTTAATTTTACATCAAAGAGCTTGGGGCACAACACCAATTAGGTTGGGGATCCAACCAACTTGCAGATCCAAGCTTTAGTAATTTGGTGCTGATGAAGGTTGGTAGGAAAGTTGTTTAGGGTCCATCCACCTTGAGTTTTCATATCTAGATATTTGTTCTAGAAATCCTTGATGGGGTTACTAGCAAGCGGTATTACATCAAAATCATACCCATCATTGGAATCTGGCATGGAAGTATGATTCGGATTATCTAGATCTTGATATTAAAAATCAAAGATTGGGTCCATTTCTATTGATGGCAGGACAAGTAGTGTCGGAGGTGATGGCAATGCATGGAGAGAAGCTAGGGACATGGGAGAGTAATGTGGAAGAGTGCTAGTTGTGGGAGGGGAATCGGAGGGGAAGGGCAGCAAAACTCGGAAAATGGATTGAGTAGCTTGGTAATCCTTGGGGATAGGATTAGCAAGTGAAGGAAAGAAGTTAGGTGTGAGGGGATGATAAGTTGGCGACACTTGGGTGAGTTGAAAGTGGTGAGAGTCATGAGCAAAGAGACAATGAAGGGAGTAGTTATTTGGCTAGATCTCAGGGAAGGTTAAGAGGGTGGTAGCAGCAAGGGTAAGTGAGGTTATGAGATTGGCATAGAGAGTGGTTAGATATGGCAAGTTAGATGTGAGATAGGCCATCTCATCCTCCAACACTTCTTTTTGTTGTTGGTGAGATGGGATCATCAGCCAAAGGGTGGGATGTTGGTTATGTCATGCCCTACAAATAAGAGGGACGGTGTTGTCTCTGTGCCAACATGGACTTAGGTAGAACAAAATGTGTGTGTAGAGTAGCAGCAAAGCTCCGCTTGTACTTGCATAAGGCTAGAAATAATCCCTCTTAGAAATCCAACTTGCATGTCCTACATGCAAGTTCTACATATGATTCCTACATGCAACTCCTACATGCAACTCCTACATGCAAGCTCTACATGCAACTCCTACATGCGAGTTCTACATGCAAGTCCTACATGTGATTCCTACATGCATTTCTACATGCGAGTTCTACATGCAACTCCTACATGCAACTTCTATATGCAAGTTCTACATGTAGAGAGAGAATGTCTTACGATTTCTACATGCAGAGAGAGAAGCTCTCCAACTTGTATAAATACCCCATAATGGAATGAAGCCTACACTCTTTGGGGCATTGTGTTGAGTTCTACTTTGGTATTCCAAGCAATTATCTCGAGTGTCCATGCTTCCTTGCACTCCATGTCCAAAAGCATGTCCTAACCTTGCAACTCCTCCTCCCCTCTCCTTCAACTTTGCAACCCACCCTCTCCCTCTCCTCCCTTCTCCTCCTTCTCCTCCCTCCTCCTCCCTCCTCCTCCTCCTCCTCCCTCCTCCTCCCTTCTCCTCCCTTCTCCTCCTCCTCCTCCTCCTCCTCCCTCCTCCTCCTCCCTCCTCTCTCTTCCTTCCTCCATGCTCTTACACCTTCTTCCTCTCCCACTCCTATGCTCCCCCTAAACCCTTAGTTCCTCAACCCTTAACCTTCGTGATCTACGAGGGAGACAAGTTCTCCACCATGTACTCTACCCTGAACCTTGGATCCTGCTTCTAACCTTGGAACCTCTTCTAAACTGTGGAACCTCTCTCTAAACCTTGGAATCTCCTTCTAACCCTTGAACCTCCTTCTAACACTTGAACCTCTTGTAAACTCTGGAACCTCTTTCTAGACCTTGGAACCTCCTTCTAAACCTTGAACATCCCTCTAACCCTTACACTCCTAAACCCCTCAACTCCGAATGAAGGCGAAAGCCTTCATTACCTCAACCATGATGATACATGTTCCTTTTACACATGCATGCACTATGTTTGGTTACCACACTTAAGCCTACATCTCTCACCGGAATACGACTCAAGGTCCTAAGCTACACGTATACTACAAATGACAACCTTGATATATTTGTAGGTGACAAACAGCCTCGAAACTTTGCATACTGAGAATACCCTAATCTTCCTGCGGAAGCCATGGGAAAGAGCTAACATTTGGTGCCACTGCTGGGGAGACTAGCATCTCAAGTAGCGAGTAATCATATGTAGGTATGTGTAAAAAACAAACTACTTTGAACTTTCACGAACATATCACTCAAGAGCTAGGAGAGCTAAAATTTTTCCAACTCAAGTTTTTTTTTTTTAAATCCTAGGTGAAACTCTTCATTACCAGTTTAGTAAAATGCATGTTTTCTAGAAAAATAGCACCTTAAGGAATAAATTAGACCATGTGATGGTTGTCAGAGTGTAGAGCTTGAAATTATGAACATTTCTCCTTTTTACAGAAGCACATTCTGACACAACCACCAAAAGTTATGGGCAATCGATGATTAAAGGTTCTAAATGCCATAACCCAAAAGAAAAATTAAAACCACCTCCCTAGTCAAACGTGGACAAGTTAAAAGGTGCACATGTGTTTGACTAAATCCACAGCTCCCCCTCCTTCCCTATAAAAGAGCACCCATCCCTCTTATACTTTTTCTTTCACATCTTGCCTCCATCCTCTTCACCATTCCGAGCCCTACACAAGACACTCCTCCCTCTCCATCGACCACCACCCTACTCCCATCCTCACATGGTGAGTTACTTCGAGCCCATCTTGCAGCAATAACCTAGCCATCCACCCACTATCCATTCGTCCTCAACAATCCCGTTACATTGAGAAAGACTTGGAGAGCGTTCAGGTTCAGAAAAGATGCCACCACTAAAGAGGATGCACAAAAAGAGCCCACCGCCTCAACCACGAGACCCCCTCCAGAGTTCGCAACCATCTACATCCTCTTAACCATGGTGACCATAGGCATTTGTGGTCCAGAGCGATAGCTCCGAAGAGGATTCAGTGCATGACCAAGAAGCAACTTATGCTCTTTCCTAGGAAGCAACATCTTACTTAAAGCAAAGGGGTCTAGGCAGTTTGCATGAGAGCCTAAAACCTTAGAGGACAGTCCTACAATGACCACATACATCAAGGATTGACTTTCTCCATTCTTACCACTCCAGCAATGCACAGGTTGGCAAGTATGGTACCATCACTGTAAATCAGAACCCACTCAGCATTATCCTCGATAGTACAGTCATTCAAAGGGCTTTCTCATTGCCAACACACGGTGCCAAATACCCTACATGGCCTGCCGATGCAAAGTTTCTCAAAGTACAGCCTCTCCTCGCCAAGGGCACACTGTTACATAGGGACGGCATATTACTTCGCACCATCCTTAACCATCACCTCAGGGAAGTCGCACAATTCCTATCCAAAATCCTGATGGTTAATACAACAAGAATTGATCCCTTCCACTCCGCACATTTGTTTTGCTAAGTAGGAAGCTAAAGCAAGACTGGATCCAGCACTTAGTCATCTTCTTTACAAAGAAACTAGATGGTTCATCAGGACAAAAATGTAAAATTCCACACTTATTGGCTATAATCATAAAAAAAGAGCTACAAGAATGAGAAATGAGCCTGCCCCAGTCACCAAAACCAATTGAGGAGCTGGACATACCCTTCTCACCTCGGTATGGGTACCGTCACCAACTTCTCCTATTATCACATTGGAAAGTGCAGATGCCTTAGAAGAAATACCTATTCTAGAGGTCAGGATTGAGGAATTGCCCCATGAGATGCTACAACTCAGTGCACAACTGCAACCAATATATCTCCAACAACAACAACAACCAGAGCCTGAGGAAAGATCAGCACCAGAGCTTGAGGGTCAAGGGGAGCTAGTGCCAGATCAATAGTATGACTATTGTACACAAGTGATTGAAATACCATTGGAACAACCTCCCACAAGTACTACAGAATCATCAAGATGGCTACATGGGCAACACTTGTATCAGTAGTATCGCTAGTCCTCATCACCGTCTGTCATTCTCCAACATCAAGCTAGCCAAATGATCCAAATGTCAGAACTATTCACTAGCTTGGCCAAGGAAGAATATGTAGGAGAATTGGATAGACAGATTGCAACAGAAATTGAAGACCAATTCCAGGCAATCGCCATAGAGGTCAAGGCACTTCGAGCATAGATAGATGAGAAGGAGGTAGAAGAGGTGCGCATGAACCAAGATCTCCAAGCTCAAGAGAAGGCAGTGAGGGATGTGACCTCCAACCTCCACCAAAGTCAAACACAGTTGATAGCAGCAATAGTACAAGCAACAGCAATCCTACAGACCTACTATAACTCCTTGACATCTGCACATGCAGCAGACGGAGGTAGTGGCACAAGCTCGACTCACTCTAATTCACAAAGAAGAAGAGCTCCAGGATTACAAAGACAAGCTTGAAGACATGAAACAATCTTTGGCAATACGTATCGTTAGCATTGACGAGCTTACAAGGGAATGCAGAATCTTAAAGGACCAACTTGCTACCGCTAAAGAGGCTAGCACTTCACAAGCACAAGTCTTGGACCAATGGTCCAATACCACTGAAGACATTCCTCAACAGGCAAAGGTCACCTTGCAAATGAGAAAGCTTAAGGAGGCATATACAACCATCTACCAGAAATACAAAGAAAAAATGAATGGGATGCACTCCCAAAAGATAATCATCTCCAAGCTTGAACTCCAATTGCTAGTGCACAACAATGAAGCAATGGAAGACAATACCAATGAAGCCCCACTACAATGCACAATGGTGGTGTACCAAGAGCTTGTGGCTGCTCTACAAGTGGAAGATCACCTCAACACATGCGTGCTTATCCAATGGAAGCAACTCCAAATCAGGATCATATCTGCTCATCCAACAATCAAATGGGAACGTTCCATAAGGACCAAAATTCTGCGCATAATTTGCCAAGACTTGTCCGAAGATGAGAAAAATATCTTTTGCTTGTCTACACATGCCGAGTTTATAGCAATTAGGATGGATGCTTTCATTGCATATGTATGCCTCATGGGTAGTCCTCCCCTCAGGGTTATTGCTGGTTTGTTGCCATTGCTACAAAGGCCATGACTATTATTTTCAAGGCATGACATAATCGACATCCCACCCATGCAGTTGTGATGATCCCATCGCACCCACAAAAAGAAGTCTCAGAAGATGACAGGGCCTATCTCACATCCAACTTCCCATATCTAACCACTCTCTCTGCCAACTTCATAATGTCACTTACCCTTGCTGCTACCACCCTCTTAACCTTACCCAAGCTCCATCCTAACATCTATTCCCTCCATCGTCTCTTTGCTCATGCCTCTCACCATTTTCAACTAACCCAATAGTCACAAACTTACGAGCCCCTCACACCTAGCTTCTTCCCTTCCCTTGCTAATCCTACCCTTGAGGATTACCAAGCTACTCAAACCATTTGCTCAGTTCTTCCCCCCCCCTCTCTGCTCTCCCTTCCACAACTGACACTCTTCCATATTTCTTCCCCATGTTCCCAGATTCTCTCCCTGCCCCATCATCACCTCCAACACTACTTATGCTTCCATCAGCAAAAAATGACACAGTATTTGATTTTGAATATCAGGATCCGGATAAACCAATTTGTACTCCTATGCCGAGTTCCAATGATGGGTATGATTTTGATGAGATACCACTTCCCAGTAACCCCATCAAGGAATTTTGGAGCAAATATCCTGGTATGAAAACTCGGGGTGGATGGGGACCCTGGACAATGGACCCTGGACAACTTTCCTACCAACCTTCCTCCAACCTTCGTTAGCATCAAATTAGTAAAGGTTGGATAAGCAACTTGGATCCACAACCTGATTGGTGCCATCCCAAGCTCTTTGATGTAATATTCTTGAAAGAGTACCTACATGCACCTCCATGTCTCAGAACCCAATCCCAAGTTCTATGTAGTTCCACGACGTAAAAAATGGGAAGCCAACATACACACTTTGGATGAAGATCACACCATTAATTGGCTAATGATCGAACCATACTTTGGTGTAGAATGGAATATCCAAGGCACAATAATCTGAGCACTTCAGTAGCATGAGCAAATAATGCGCAGTGACATTGATCGCTTCCTTCGCCTAAGTGCTATCTTCTGCAAAAAATTGGAATTCATTCTAGAGGTCCCATGTTACCTCGATACCCATTTTCCTCCACTCAATTTCAATCCCAATGAACGGGTCGATGCTCAGATTACAAGCGGACTCTATCAAAGAGTGATCTTCTTAGAAGCACGCCACATATCTCTATTCGAAAAAATGGTGGATACAAGCTACCTCGAAATTGAGACAAAATTGTATGGTGCCAAGGCTTTATAGTAGGATCGCCTGGCATAACACAAGTTCCACAGCCGTTCCACAGCCACTGGACTAAAGGCATGGCAATCCAGCTATGTGCTCACAATAAGCCATAACCCGAGGACGAGTAATAAAATGGATCCGGGAGTATGTTGTCTCTGTGCCAACATGGACTTACATAGAACAAAATGTGTGTGTAAAGTAGCGGCAAAGCTCCGCTTGTACTTGCATAAGGCTAGAAATAATCCCTCTTAGAAATCCAACTTGCATGTTCTACATGCAAGTTCTACATATGATTCCTACATGCGAGTTCTACATGCAACTCCTACATGCGAGTTCTACATGCAACTCCTACATGCGATTTCTACATGCAACTCCTACATGCAATTTCTACATGCATGTTCTACATGCGAGTTCTACATGCAACTTGCAACTCCTACATGCAACTTCTATATGCAAGTTCTACATGTAGAGAGAGAATTTCTTACAATTCCTACATGCAGAGAGATAAGCTCTCCAACTTGTATAAATACCCCATAATGGAATAAAGCCCACACTCTTTGGGGCATTGTGTTGAGTTCTACTTTGGTATTCCAAGCAATTGTCTCAAGTGTCCATGCTTCCTTGCACTCCACGGACCAAAGAATGTCCTAACCTGGCAACTCCTCCTCCCTTCTTCTCCAACCTTGCAACCCATCCTCTCCCTCTTCTCCCTTCTCCTCCTCCTCCTCCTCCCTCCTCCTCCTCCCTCCTCTCTCTTCCTTTCCCCAGCCTCTTACACCTTCTTCCTCTCCCACCACTCCTATGCTCCACCTAAACCCTTAGTTCCTCAACCCTTAAACTCCATGATCTATGAGGGAGACGAGTCCACCATGTACTCTACCCTGAATTGTGGATCCTCCTTCTAACCCTAGAACCTCTTCTAAACTTTGGAACCTCTCTCGAAACCTTGGAATCTCCTTCCAACTCTTGAATCTCCTTCTAACCCTTGAACCTCTTCTAAACTCTGGAACCTATTTCTAAACCTTAGAACCTCCTTCTAAACCTTGAATCTCCCTCTAACCCTTGAACTCCTCCTAAACCCCTCAACTCCCAATGAAGGCGAAAGCCTTCATTTCCTCAACCATGATGATACATGTTTTTTTAACACATGCATGCACTATGTTTGCTTATCACACTTAAGCCTACATCTCTCATCGTACTAAGATTCAAGGTCCTAAGCAACACCTATACTTCAAACGACAACCCCGATATATCTGTAGGTGACAAATAGCCTCGGAACCCTACATAGTGAGAATACCCTGCTCTTCCTGCGGAAGCCGTGGAAAAGAGCTAATAGATGGCTTTTGTATCAATGGAATTAAACCACCAATGACGCTGAGGGGAGGACTACCCATGAGCCATACATATGCTATGAAAGCATCTGTCCTAAATGCAGTAAACCCGGCATGTGTGGATAGGCTAAAGATAATTTTTCCATCTTCGAACAAGTCTTGACAAATTTTGTAAGAAGTTTTTGCCCCTATCAAATGTTCCCTCTGGATCACTGTACTATCAAGTATAATATTGAGTTGACTTTGTTTTACAGTGATGGTGCTATATTTGCTAACTTGTGCATCTGTGCACTGGTAAGAATGGATAAATTATTGGATGTATGTGGTCATCGTAGGATTGTCCCTCAAGGATTGTAGGCACTCAAATAAACATCCAAGTCCCCTTTGCTCTAAGAAATCTTTTGCAACATTGGAAAGTGCATAAGTCAATGGAGGTGGCATAGAAGCTCCAAGGACTGGGCCTCATCAATGGTTGTGTAGGCGGGTGGTGAGATTGGGGAGGCATTAGTACATCTTTGGTCTCCATGTAATACATAGAATCCTCATCAAAGATATCACTCTCTGAACCACAAATTCATGCGGTCACCTTGGTTGAGAGGAGGTAGATGGTTGTGAACATTGGCAGGGGTCTCATGGTGGCTAAGGCTATGGGCTCTTTCTTCATATCCTCTTTAATGGTGGCATTGCTTTTGAACTTTCATCCATTTTTGATAGAGTGTACCATTTATCATTAGATTTGATATGCAGGTATGACAGTTGTGTGTGTAGTGTGAGAGATGTGGTTTTAGCACATGCTTTTGAGAGTGTGGAATGAAAATGTGTGGCACAGTTATTAATGCAATCTACTATGTATCTAGGAGAAAGAATGTGAGTGCAGATGGCCTAATAACTAGGCAAGGACTAACTATATGCTTATTTTGTTGGGATTTCATAGGGTAGCTAGGACTCCATCATCACCTCTGAGCCCAAGGTTGAAATCGGTTGATGCTACCTATATGTGCGAAGATGTAAATATGATAGTGAGTGCTTGTGATACAATCTAATGCTAACTATGGAGGACTTGGGGCTCCTAAATCTTTATTATTGTTGGGGATGGCTTGTGTTTTGATGTAGTAGTACTTCAATCGGTTCCTGTTTATTGTTGTGGTGAATTGGACTCCATCCAATGTTTCCAGTAGCACATCTCCAATGGGATTGATCTTCTTGACTCTATAAGCTCCTTGGCCTAGATATTTGAGTTTGCTCACGTGGACTTTGGTGTTGTAGAGCAAAACTAGGTCACCTTTGTTAATATCTTTATCTTTAAGGTTTTTGTCAAACCATGCCTTCCTCCTTTTCTTTTCTGTTGTCATAGCATGGTAGGCAACTAACCTTGTCTCTATATTTTTTTCCAATTGATAGAGTCTTTCTTTGAGGGACTCATGGTCGCCCATGCACTCTCGCATTGGTATGCATAAGCTTGTATAACAAATTCCAGTGGGACCATTGCTTCAAGGCCGTACACCAATTAAAAAGGGTAAATCATGTACTGACCTTTAGTGTGGTTCAATATGCCCATAAGGCTGCATTAAGATTTTTTGCCCAGTTAGATCTCTTGGGCTCCACTATTTTGGTGAGGACAATGCATAGTATCTTGTTGGTGCACTTTGCTTGTCCATTGCCTTGGGGATAGTAGGGTGTGCTTTTTTTGTGGATAACCATAAAGCCCTATAAAGCTCTTGGATTACCTCATTGAAAAATGTGTTCCTCTATCTAACACAATATCAATGGTCCATACAAATCATGTAATCACATTTTCATACAAGAACCTTGTTGTGCTTCTTGCATCTTTCTTTCTCACTGCTTTAGCTTCATCCCACTTTGTGAAGTAGTCTATGGCCACAATGATGTATCATGCTTGTTTTCCCTTTGTGGCTGGATGTATGGGTTCCACAAACTAAATCCCCAATTTCTCGAACGGTGTTGAGTAACTATTGTTAGGGGGTTGAAATCCTTGTGTTGGGTTCTTATTGTTCTTTGGAATACATCACATCATTTGACATAGTCATATAAGCATATGCCCAAATGGTTGGCCACCAATATCCTTCTAAGAGGATTTTTCTTGCTATTGATTTCCCTGCAAAGTGCCCTCATACTATGCCTTCATGAACTTCTCTTATGATTGGCATGATTTCATGTAGCATAATACATATTTTGAGAATTTGATCATTGCCCATTTTGTATAGCTGACTTGTAATTAGTTAGTAGGGGGCAGCTTTTAGAATTAATTTTCTTTCCTCCACTGGTCTCAGTTCAGAGGGTGGTCTTCTTATCATCAACATCATCAATTTGAAACAAAGTAGCATCTGGTAGGTCATCTTCTATTCCTTATGACTCCTCTCCTGTCCTCAATTGTGACATATGATCTGCAATGTAATGCTGAGCTCCTTTCCATACCTTAACCTTGAAATTGAATTCTTGGAGTAGTAGAAGCCATTCGGTGATCTAACCAGGGGTACATGGTCAATTCACAACATACAATAGGGCTTGATGATCCATGTAAAATACAAAGTCAATGGCCGATAAATAATGTAAAAATTTATTCACACCATAAACCATTGCTACGGCTTCTCTTTCAGTGGTATTGTAATTGTTATATTTATCTATTTATCTATTTATATATATATATAGAGAGAGAGAGAGAGAACACCATAAGCTCAAGAGAGGTTTTCATAAAAATATGAGGAAGGGTCAAATATATATATATATATATATATGTATGTGTGAGTATGTGTGTGTGTGTGTGTGTGCTTATTTATCATCATCAATGTGTAGTAGTAGTTTAGCATCAACAAAAATGGCAAGGACGAAGAAAACTACTAGGAGGAAATACCATGGTCCTAATAATAGAAATGGCTACATTAAAAGGACGAGTTGCTCATCCAGGGAAAGGGAAGACTATGCACCTTCTGCAACACATAAGAAAGAGGAAGTTCAAACAAAAGGTCAATGTATTTAAAAGAGAGATCAGAAAACCTCAAAAGGTTATGGGGTTTTGTGTTCCTAAAGCACCTTTCTAGAGGCTAGCTATAGTCAAGGAAATTTGCAATGATCACAACCTTAGCTATGATCGGTGGCAAAGATCAGCAATATGAGTACTATAGAAGGCTGCAAAAGAGTTTTTAATAAGAGTTCTTTCAAGATACAATGCTTCTTACTGCCCATAGCCATAGGGTTACTATCATGAATAAGAATATGACTACCTTAAAATTGGTGAGGTGGAGATATGTCAAGATAATTCAAGCTACAAAATGGTTCGATATCAAGATGAGGGGCATTCTACTTATACCACCTACAAGAACTCCTCGGGAAGGTGAGGTGAAGATAACAAAAATTATGCATGGCATAGCAACTAGAGCAAAAATGGCTTTTGAATAACTAAGAGGACCACAAATGGAATGCAAGCCGCTTCTACCCTCTACCCTAGTTGAAGAAACTACAAACTTATCAATTCAAGTTTTTGCAGAGGGGCTAAGTACACTATGACCAATGATATTTATTAGTTTTAAGGACTCAGATTCAATTAGATACTTTAACCTTATAGAAAATTATAGAAGGGCACTAAGGTATAGGGAAGGAGGTCACAGAAATGGTCATCCTTGTAGGACTCTAGTAAGTTCTTACTTTTATATTTTGCTTACGATAGTCAAATATTTTTATATCATTCTTAATTAGTCCATGTTGGGGTAAAGGGCAGTGTGCCCACCCACTTGTACAGTGCCCATGTATACTCATATATATATGATAGAGGAATAAGCTGGAGTAGCTTTTGCTCCACCACTTTTGGTGTCTCCTTATCCCTTTGTGTGTGCTCTCCTCTCCCACAACTGGTATCAGAGCCCATGGCGTTCGATCTACGAGGAGCTCGGTGAGAGGAGAACGAGCACTACTTCGAGAGATCTACCGGGATCTTTGGAGAGCTCGATTCTCTCATTCACGGAGAGATTTTGTATAGACATCATCCAGATCTGTTTGCTCTACAATGCAGCTGCAAGAATCACTTTGGGTTATCTTCCAGTGCTCCAGTGCTCCAGCAACATGCAGAACCCATCCATGGGCATTGTTGGCTAGACGATAGAGCTTCGGAGCTCAGAGGCAACTTGGCTTGTGAGCACTATCTTTGTTGATGTGCTACTACTACGCAGGAGCTCGGAGCTATTGTTGTTGGTGGCTACGTAGTTTTTGTTGTAGGCTGTTGCCTTTGCTGTAGAGAGAAGGAAAAGCTCAAGGGAGCTTCTACAGTGTGGGAAAGGACTCTTCTCTTTGTGAAAGGGCTAAATCTAGTCACGTTACCAGTTTTGAAGTGAAGAAGCTTCTTACAGAAAGCTACAAAGTGTGTCGTGGAGGTAATGGGAGCTCACTGTGAGCTCATACGTGATTGCAAGCAATAGTTTTTTACCAAGATCCACTCTTTGGCAAAGGCTATTGAGGCCATAAGCCTCAAACTTGAGCAAGAGGGAGGAAATCAAGCGTCTGTGCTAGGCGCCTTTGCTGGGTAAAAGAGTGTCAGTTTTGCTTGTTGCAGTTCGCACAGTCCTCTGATTGCGATTCCGTCGAGGCCAAGCTTCCTTAAAAAATTACAATTGTGCTACGTATCACCGCACATCGAGGTTTCCTCCTAGCAGATTTGGGTCTTATTTTGGCGCCATAGCCATTCTTGGCACTTGCAAGTTCCAGTCTTGGCATAGTTCTTTGCCATTGTCTCTAGCTCATCTGGGAGCTATTGGGGAGTCTCTGGATTGCATGTTTGATGCAGTTGTATGCCTGGGAGATAGCCGGTGTTGCATTTGAGGTCTTGGAGCTGAGCATTGGCTGATTTTGGTCTCTTTGTAGGACATTTTGCAGAAGTACGTTGTGGACATTGTATGGGATATGTGCTTGTGCACTATGCAGCTTCTTTCGATTGTAGTTGAGCTTTGTTAGCTTGTGTTTTTCCATGCATTTGGGTCCTGTTGGACATAATTTGGCTGCATCTTGTCCGTGCTGGGCATTAGACAACGTTAGTTTCTTTCAGTTGGTTTTGGCTTGGAGGTGTAGGTCTCCCTGAGTGACAGTAGGATAACAGAGACTCAGGTTAGGAGTTCTCTTGTCAAAGGCCATTGCAGATACTTTTGTCGACTACGGACACATGCTTTGAGGTCATTTTGACAGTGATTCAATGGACATTTTGATGGTTTTACACCTACATGTATGGTGGTATTTATGTCAGTTCATTGAATAGCTGAGGAGAATGTACTGTCAGATTAGCATTGTTTGGAGCTGTTTTAGGGCTAGTTTATCAGCATTTTAGGGCTGATTTGTTACTGTATTTGGGGCTGTTTTGCCAGTGCTTTTGGGCTATTTTATTGTTGATCTGTGAGCATTCTCGGGCCTGATTTGGTTGGGCATTGTACATGCCATTTTGCTGGTGTTGCAGTTGACATACGAGGTGATCTACTAGATGTATTCTGACCATTTTTGGGGCTGTTTTGCTGGAGCAGATGAGTGCTGTAAAGGGCAGCAAACATTCAAGGAAGCTGTTGTTGCTGTTTTTATGACAAAACAGTCATTTTCAGGACTGAATATCTCTTTCCTGGTGTAGAATTGCACTTTGTGCCAAACTGGAAAGTTGTAGTTCACAGAACATACTACAACTTTGCTTTTGGAAGCAAGTTGATCCGGTATAAGCTGCAGGAGTTATAGCCTCTGCAAAATCACAAAAAGTTGCAGTCTACTGTTTATTTGTGACCAATGTGTAAGAAGCTGTTTTTCAGGTGAGAATATCTGAGAATCTACAAGGATTTGGATCTTGAGGTCAACTGATAAGTTGTAGATCTTTCTACAAGCTACAACTTTGCTGTTTATAGCTTTGGCATCCGGTCTTAGTGAAAAGATATCACTGTTCAAAACAAGGATAGCGTGTTATCTTGCCCAAAGTGGATGTGATTTCTCTTGCACAACAGTAAATTACAAAAAGTGATTGGGATGCATTGGTGATGCAGTAAATGCCATTTCGATGCATTATGGATTTGCATTGGTGGATGCCGCACTGATGTTTATGGATAGTTAAGGTGGGCTCCTATTGCCATTGGTTGAGCAGGCATTGCTCATTTGGTTCAGTGCATTTCTTACTTGGATTGCCAGGCATTGGCAGGTTACTGGGCTGCATATATTCTTGTTTATGCCTCTTTATGGCTGAGTGCTTTTAAGCATTGGATCAGCCAGTTTATTTGGAGACCTGATTGGTCTAGACAACACTATATTTTTGGTCATTTGGGTTGCCTATTGCACTATACTGCTCTTTGGTTGTGAGCTATTGTGCCACAGATATGGCATCTACAGCTGGTAGTGCCCTCTTTGATATTGAGAGGTTGGATGGATCAAACTTTCAGTATTGGAAAGGGTAGATTTATGATGTGTTAGTGCAGAAAAGGCAGCATAAGCCCATTCAATGCAAAGGTGTCAAGCCTAATAGCATTAAACAGAGTGATTGGGATGACATAGATGAGCAAGCATGCTCTATCATTCAGCCATCACTCTCAAAGTCAGTCTACTTGTAGGTACAGGATGGTGTACAAGGTGTAGACTACCATGCATATGAGTTCTATACTCGTATATGCCGGATGTATGACCATGATAGTGTTATGTTACAGCATGATGGGCTGAAATACAGCTTGGATATGCACTCCAAAGGTCGATCAATTGGTAGAAACAGGTCATGTTCAAGGGGGAATTCCAAGAGCAAGTCTAGCTCTCGGACTTGTGTTAGATGTTTCTATTGTGGAAAGTATGGCCACATGAAAAAGTACTACTGGAAATGGCTAAGAAAATGCAAGAAGAAGAGCAAGGTTAAGAATGACAGGAAGAAGGAGAAGAAGCATGTTGAGCTTCAAGGCGTGGATGCCAAGGTTTGCACTAATAGTAGCAGTGATGGAAGCATTCTTTCTTCTATGTCTGACACCTCCTTCTTGGCCACTGATGTACCTATTCTCGGTGATTGGATGTTAGATCCATGTACTTCATGTCATATGACCCCTCATAGGTCATGGTTCAGTGCATATTAAAAATGCATTGTGGAGAGTGGTTTGATGTGGGCTTTGATCATTCTATGGATGTCTATGGTTATGGGGATATCCACCTTGTTATGCCTAGTGGCTCTATTCTTATTCTACAGAGGGTTAGACATATACCAGGACTTACTATGAGCAAGATCAGTACTAGACAATTGGTTGAGGTCATGTCTCTTTGGGTGATCATCATGGAAGATTGCTAGAGGCAATCTGGTTATGGCTAGGGGATCACGAGTTGGATTCTCTTATGCATTGCATGTATCAGGTATCCAGGATAAGATGCTTATGATTAGTAAGTAGCCATCAGTTACTTTATGGTATGCCCAGACTTGGACATATGTCTACTGCAGGTATGGAAGCCCTTACAACATTGAGATACATTCCTGTTATGGATGTCTCTCAAATTTTATGTCATGATTGTGATGATGATCAATAGTCAGGATCCTCTTTTGTGAGGAAGACAGTCAGTGAAAGGTATGTTGAGCCATTGTAGTTGGTTCATAGTGCACTTTGTGGGCCTATGCCTACTGTTTCACTGGGTGGTGCCTCTTACTTTGTGACATTTATTGATGCTAAGTACTACAAAGCACATATGGGTATATCCGATTCGGCAGAAGCATGATGTATATGATACATTTCAGCACTTCTTGGGTAATGCTGAAAATCAGTCAGGAAAGAAGCTATTGAGCTTGATGACTGATGGTGATGCAGAGTTTACCTCTTCTAGATCTCAGCATCTATGCTCGGGGGGGTCACTCATCATATGTAACCCTATCACGTGAGTTAACAGAAGGATTTTTTTTATTTCTAAAATTTACAGAAATAAATATACATAAGGGACTATTTAAAATAGTTTTGGAAAAAATTTACAGATTTGTATAGAAAAGGGGTACATTTTATTAGTGAAATTTTTTACAGATAAGGGACTTTAAATATAGGCCTTGAACGCACGTGATATAGAGGGTTTATACATAGTGATCCCCCCGAGCATCTATGTGATACACTTGGTATCAGGAGGGTGTTGACCACTCCTCATCTTTCTGCTCATGATGCCTTGGCAAAAGGCATTAATCGGATTCTATTGGACAGGATTAGTAGCATGCTCCAATATGCAGGTCTTACCAAATGCTATTTGGCTGAGGCATGCAAGACAGCTGCATACTTGCTTAACAGGTCACCCAGGAGATCTCTGAATGGTAGAGTGCCATTTGACTTCTTGACAGGCAGGGCACCATGTTATGAGCATTTACGTGTGTTTGGCTGTGAGGCTTATGCTCATGGTTCCCGATCGAGGAGGTGCATCTTCCTTGGATACAATGAGTCCAGTAGGGACTACAGGTTATGGTATTCTTTAACTAGGGAGTTGATACACAGCCATAATGTCTATTTTAGAGAGGATTCTATGTTTAGATAGTGCAAGACTGTGGATAGCAGGAGAGTGTTGTTCAGGAGGGTGTAAGTGCACTGATACCTCCGAATTCTTTGTAGGGGCAGCCCATATCCCTTGGAGTGGGAGGTTTTTCCCATGGTAAGTAGGTTATAAAGTTGGGACAGCCATGATTACTTCCTGATTTTGGTCAGAGACGGTCAGATGTCTCGAGTATTCCACAGGTTTATACTCCTATGGAGATTGTTGAAACTCACAATTGTGGTGTATATGAAACTCACAATTTGGAGTGTGCCTATTTTGCATTAGCTGAGAAAAAAACATATCCATCTTCAACTAGGGATGCATCTTCACAGGGGATATGAAACTCACAATTGTGGTGTATATGAAACTCACAATTTGGAGTGTGCCTGTTTTGGATTAGCTGAGAAAAAAACATCATCTGTTTGAGTTTAACGAAGCATTTTTTGCCTCTTCTCGAAAAAAGGTGGTGTTCAAAAACACCATTTTTAGTTTAGTTGGAGAAAAAGTAAGAATGCAACACTAGTCCTTGATATTTTGTCGAGTGTGCAGAACTTGCAACCACAAAGCAATGGTCTGCAAAAAAAAAGATAAAGAAAAAAGATCAATGTCATACCTTCCAAATATTTGTCAGTATTCAATTAAATTATTGTTGTGCAAGGAAAAAAAAGTCATGCTTTTCAAGTACCTTCACTCCATTGTGGAGTCAGCATCAGAGTCGGAATCTATTCTATGAGACAAATTGGATAAAGCTCGCTTGCGTGCAATGGTTAGTATCTTCACCTTGATGGGGAGGTTGCTGCTCTTTGAGGAAACCTTCTTTGAGAGGTTACATTTTGGAACCCATGACCATACAATAGCATCAACAGATTCCCAACGTGGAGGATCACCTCTATTGCACATCCAAACCTTGTTCCAACAATCTGCATATACCTCCTCAATTTGTGCATTGTGTCTTTTGCATATAGGTGCCCAATATTGTATGAAAACCTTCTTGAAATTTTTAGATTTATTATCCTTCTGTACATCAGTTTGAGCAATGCCTAGCCAAATTGGGTAAATTTTTTCTGCTGGTCGGACCAAAAGAAAGTGTCCTTTTTGTACATCAACCATTGGATCAAATGATTGTTTTGGCTTTTTCTTTTGAGGTCCACAGTAATGATCATTCAACTCTTCAATTCCTTGAAACTCATCGTTTTCATTATCAACTACTTGCACACAATCAATATGTTGCGTCTTTGGCCAAAATCTCTCGTACATGCCCTCTACACTATTGTTTGGTTTATCAAGCTCATCAATCATGCTCTTCCAGTACTTCACTACTGGCTTGTAAAACTTTGTGAAAGATGCTTCTGGACCTTGCAAGTGTGCCCATTTTTCCCAAAAGCGTACATACTCCTTGATACCAGCTATCACATCTAAGTGGTCCTTCACATACTTGAACATGGTTACATAAGGTGGCTCTCCACTTGGTAGCATTGGTGGATGACCATCCGGATGTCTCTTCCACAACTCAATGCCACCTTCACTTGGTTGCCAATCTAATGATCGTGGATGCACTTTATATTGCATGATAGGAACTTCATTTCGCATAAAGAACCGAAATTGGAGAGGCTTTGAGTGTCCCACTAAAGAATCTTTCCCATCGCATAGGCATCCATCAACATAGCTCTTGAAATCAGGGACTTCCGTTACCAAAAATGGCGTTGGAGAAGACTCCTCACATTGTCTAAAAGTATCCATGAGATGTGCAAATGTCAATGTTTGGCTAGTTCTTAACCTCTCTGAAAACCTGCTAAACATTGCATCAATATCCTCATGTGTATGCCCAACCATCAAGAATCCCAATTGAATTGACTTGAAAATCCCTCGAGCAACAAGTAATGATAGGTATGCAAACAAGTACCTATTCTTGTTTTCAGAACCACAATTATCCAACTGCAACAATAGGTGTTCGGGTAGTTTCTTATAAGGATTTTCTTGATGGGAACTTCCAAGTCCAAGGTCTTTGAATGTTCCACCCACTGCCCCAAGATGAAGTTGTTGCTTGCCATTAGAAACATAGTGAGAATCCAATGCTTCTCTTGAAGTTAGTGCATTTAGCAGAGCATTGTCAGACCTTGGCATCCCATCATGTACCAAATCTCCAAGTGCATGGTTATCAAATCTTTCAAGATTTCTCAAACACAAAGCCAATGAACCAATTGTGAAGTTAGGATCCGACGGCCACAAGGATAAAGAAAAATGACCATAACGTCCTTGACCATGTCCATGTGTTATCATGCCAGTCAAAGCCACTGGGAGCTGAAAGGATTTGTCTGTGTCCTTTGAACGATTGCGTAATCTAGGGATGGCTGTCTTCTTTTGGTCCATCTTATCATGGATAATGCACAAGTATGTCTGAGGATACATTTCAGAAAATCTGCGCCAAGTGTAGTACACATTTCTACAACTTTTTTGTTGTAACATGTGCTTTCTTCTATCTTCCATCAACTTATTACGTTCATTTTGGCATTTTGTCGCTGCAAGCTGAGCCTTGATTGCACTACATAAACCACACTTAGAGAATTCACTTGTTTTTGACAAAGTTACATGCTTGAATTCAGAGTTCCATATGCGGTTGAATGTGGAAGTTGACATCTCCTTACAACCCAAACTATGCTTTAATTGCATGTTAACTTCATAGAGAATATCAACCTGCTTGTATATATCCGGTATCACCAACTGTGTTTCCCTTGATCCATCCTGAAGTGTTCTACTTTTGTGTGGCATACGCTCAGAATTGTTATCCACAAAATCTTGGATTATGGCTCTACCCAGTTCTGTGTGGTCCCAACCTCTCCGCACGATTCCTTTATTACCATGTATGCACCTTCGTATACCAATTTCAAATTGCTCCCTGTATCGATAAAATGTTGTTTTTGGAATACCATGCATTTCATACCATGCTCTACAACAAACTTGAATACCATTCAATGAAAAGACATATTTGAACTGCCCATTGTCATCTTTTCGACAAGCAACCCCAAGAGTGTCATATACATAATTGGTGCGAGCCTCCAAACTTTGGCCCCAATACTCTATGCGTAATTTGGATATCATTTGACGATCGGCAAATTGACAACAATTTTGTTTACAACAATCAATCATAGATACTTTTATGACTGCATCCCTTGTGAGTCTAGATGATGCTAATGGCATGCCATGTTTTTTAGCTTTTCTCTTTATCATGCAGTAATGCCTCTTTTTTGTGGATTTTTCCATTGGGTCCTCATCTTCCATGTGCTTTTTCCCAGAACCACTTGAAGAATTCATGGTGTCATCGATTCTTAATGAAGTTCCATCTAAAAAGGTTATTTGTGCAATGGGCCATTTGATTAAGTGGATGGTATCGATGCCTGATACATCATTGTGATACTTTTCAATTCCCACACCTAGATTACCTTCACCAAGCATCTCAAAATTTATAGGTTCAAATGGGTAGACATATAAAACAACACCCTCTGCAATGCTCTTGGTTTTTTGCTCATCCCATATTAAGACTTTCTTGTCCTTCCATGATTCTCGAATGGAAAACTCATCATATTCACATAGAGGTTCAACGTCAATGGTATCTAATGTTATATAATTCATTGGTACAATAGCTTCATTGACATTGTCCACACAACTCATTGATCGTGCTTTCCAACGAACAACACTACCCAAAGCCTCATAGACTAAGAATGCATCCATTGTAGGAAATGGAAGAAGTGCACTTTCATCCATACAAATATCGATCGCCACCGATAGATTGTTTTCTCCCAAGGGCACACCTTGGCACATGTCATCATGTGATGTAGAGAATATTGTCCCAATGGCAACAATCTTTCCACTGACAAGCAAGTTGACTTTAACCCCCACTTTCAATGTGGCATCTGCATAGTACATAGCATTTGTTATAGTTCAATATTGATCAAGATTTCATTGCAAGACCAAATCTTCCTAAACCTTGGTGCTTTGAATTTTAGGCAGCAAAATTTGGCTACATGGCCAAATCTTCACAGACCATGGTGCTTTGAAAGGGAGATAGCAAGATTTGTCCACACAACCAAATCTCCCGAGATGCTGGTGCTTTCAAGAAGCCATAAAGATTTATGCACACATCCAAATGTACTTAGACCTTGGTTCTTTGAAAGAAGCCCACAAGATTTGGCCACATGGCCAAATCTCCTAAGACACTAGCGCTTTGAAAGAAGCAATAAGATTTGGCCACACGGCCAAATCTGCTCAAACCTTGGTGCTTTCAAAGAAGCTAGCAAGATTTGGATGCACAGCCAAATCCTTCGAGACCTCCGTGACTTCTTTCAAAGCACTGAGAAGATTTGGTTGTGGCGTTCTTTCAAACTTGGGGAGATTTGGTCGTGTGGCCAAATCTTGCAGGCTTCTTTCAAAGCACTAGGGTATGGAGAGTTTTGGCTGTGCAACCTCCTCTTGCATGCTTCTTTCAAATCACCAGGTTCTGGGAGATTTGGCCATGTGGCCAAATCTTTCAAAGCATTAGGGTTTGGGAAGATTTTGCCGTGCTGCCAAATGTTGCTAGCTTCTTTCAAATCACTAGGAAGATTTGGCCACATGGCCAAATCTTATTTGAAATCACTAGGAAGATTTGGCCACATGGACAAATCTTCAAACGTTAAATTTAAAAATTGAAGATCCAGATTTTAAAATTTAAAATTCAAAATTCAAAATTTAAAATAAAAAATTCAAATTTCAAGTTTCAAGTTTCAAATTTTGAAATTCAAATGTAGAGATCCTACTTTCAAAAAAATCGTACATGCTTTTCATGCTTTTCATGATTCATGCTATTACACTTTAAAATCATACTATTACTTTAAAAGCAAACTAGAAAATCTAAAACTATTAAAACACCAAAACTTTAAAAGGCAAAGCTAAACAAGCCTTTTAAACCAAGCATAAAAAGTAAACCTATGAGAAGGAATTGAATTCGTCTTCATGGGGAATCAAGTGCTAGGCTCACCTTGTTCTCTCCCTTCCTAGATCTCCAATGTGTACCTAGGGTGGTTTGAGAGCTTTAGGACAACGTCTTAGATGGGGTAGTTCTTGGAAAACACTCCTCCACCCTTGCTTAGCTAATTGCAAGCAAAAAAGTTCAAAACTATGTCAAAATAAGAGGTCCCGGGAGGTTCCCCATCCCAGTTTTGTTCTAGCAATGTGTACTTAACTATGTAGGTTTTAAAATTCCATTACCAATTCAACTCTCCATAGATTCCACACACAATAGTTGGATTAGAAAGAGGTCTTTTTTCTTTTCTTTTTTTTTTTTTTGCTCTTCATGCTTTTGGGAGGATTGCTCCCTTTCCCCAAAGCATGCTTTTTTGGGGGGATTGCTTCTTCCCCCCATCTTTTGGAGATTTCCTCCTTTCCCTCCACCGTCCTCATCTCCTTCTTCCTCGTCGTCGGCTCCCTCTTTCTCCTCGTCTTCGGCTCCCTCTTCCTCCCCGTCGTGGCTTCTGCTACTGCGCAACACCTTCCCGTCCTCCTTCTTCTTCTTCGTCGTCGCTGCAACGCCTTCGCCTTCCCCCCACTTTTTTTCCTCCTTTCCCTGCACCGTCCTCGTCTCCTCCTTCCTCGTTGTCCGCTCCCTCTTCCTCCTCGTCGTCAGCTCCCTCTTCCTCCCCGTCGTCGGCTCCCTCTTCCTCCCCGTCGTGGCTTCTGCTGCTCCACTGCAACGCCTTCCCTTAGACCCAGGTGATTTAAAAGAAGCTAGAAAGATTTGGCATCACAACCAAATCTCCTCAAATCCTGTTGCTTTCAAAAGATTTGGCCGCATGGCCAAATCTCCCTAGACCCTTGTGATTAGAAAAAAGCTAGCAAGATTTGGCCGCACAGTCAAATTTCCCTAAACCCTCGTGACTTATAAAAAGCTAGAAAGATTTCGCATCGTAGCCAAATCTCCCCAAACCTTAGTGCTTTGAAAAGATTTGGCTGAATAGCCAAATCTCCTTAAACCTGGTGCTTTGAAAAGATTTCGTTGCACAGCCAAATCTCCCCAAACCTGGTGCTTTGAAAAGATTTGGCTGCATGGCCAAATCTCCCCAAACCTGGTGCTTTGAAAAGATTTGGCTACATGGCCAAATCTCCATAGACCCTTATGATTACAAAGAAGCTAGCATGATTTGACCGCACACAAATCTCCCCAAACCCTGGTGCTTTGAAAAGATTTGGCAGTATGGCCAAATCTCCATAGACCCTCGTGATTAGAAAGAAGCTAGCATGATTTGACCACACACAAATCTCCCCAAACCCTGGTGCTTTGAAAAGATTTGGCAGTATGGCCAAATCTCCATAGACCCTCGTGATTAGAAAGAAGCTAGCAAGATTTGGCCACACGGCCAAATCTCCCTAAACCTGGTGCTTTGAAAAGATTTGGCCGCACGGCCAAATCTCCATAGACCCTTGTGATTAGAAAGAAGCTACCAAGATTTGACTGCACACAAATCTCCCCAAACCCTCGTGCTTTGAAAAGATTTAGCCGCACGGCCAAATCTCCATAGACCCTCGTGATTAGAAAGAAGTTAGCAAGATTTGGCCGCACGGCCAAATCTCCCTAAACCCAAGTGATTTAAAAGAAGCTAGAACGATTTGACTGATTTGAAAGAAGCTAGCAAGATTTGGTTGCACAGCCAAATCTCTCCAGACCCTAGTGCTTTGAAAGAAGCCCACAAGATCTGGCCACAAGGCCAAATCTCCCCAAACTTTGGTGCTTTGAAAGAACCCCATATGATTTGGCTACACATCTAAACCTCCCCTTCCAGTGCTTTAAAAGAAGCCCATAAGATTTGGCCGCACGGCCAATTCTCCCTAGTGTGGCCAAATCTCCCTAGAATCTAGTACTTTTTCAAATCTACTACTAGGTCTAGTGTCAATTCTAGATTCTATTTCAGATATGTTTATCGATAATGTGTTTTGTCTAACTTTAAAGATTATAAAGATGATACTTTGTATATTGCTTGGGTCTTTTACAGGAAAGACACAAATGTGAAGAAGGTTGAGAAAGTTGTAAGTGGATTTGCAGAGAAAAGCATACCTTGGTACTTTGACATATATAGTATTGAGGGAGCACAGTTGACACGAGTTCACTTATTTGTTTTGTTACCTAATAAAAGTGCATACACTTGTGTTGGATCGGTACATCAAATCACTGAAGATGTGGTTGGAAAAGAGGGAGATATTGGATTGTTGATCATTATAAATCAAAATAAGAAGTTTCTCTTGGATCCCAGTGATTATGAAGCATCTCGTATGAAGTCTGATGTAGATGACAACATGCACTCAAGAGGCTGGATAAGTGTTGAATCAATCGATGGAAATGAAATTCACACAGTGACAACAATCATTCAATCATATCGCAAAGTTTCAGCAACATTAAAGAAGCGTAAGAGTGGGGAAGATAGTGGGGAAGGAACAAAGAAAGGTAAATCGACTATGATTCAAGCACCAGGTGGTAGCTGAGAAGGAGCAAAGAAAGGAAAGCTAACTATAGTTGATCTACCACAAGAAGGAACACCTCCAGAGGGTATGCTAGCAGTTGTGGAAAGAAGCAGTGGTAGTGAATTGGAGCCAAGTGGAAAGGTCATAGGAAAAAAAGGGCAAAAGAAACCATCAGGCTTGGTGGAATATGAAAAATACTACCCATTCGGGTTGCATGCAACATTTTCAATTCCAGTTGCAAGATGTCAAAAAGCTCCTCCAAGCTATGTATATAGAGGGTTGAACAAAGAGCATGTGGAGAAGCTTGCTGCAGACTTCGGTTATAACTCTAGGCCTCCTGCTACTGTAGCGGATTTAATGCCTTTCAATCCTGAAACAAAGCAGCCCCTAGAAAGGGTAGATAAAAAGGATTTAACCAAGTGCCACTACTGGATACTATCTGGACAACATTCAATATATGCTGCTAAAATATTCACATCTAATGATGATAACAGCACGGCCCAAAGAAAGAACTACTACCGCACCCGCCAGGCGAGGATTGTAGTGAATTGTCCTGCACGCTTTTGTGTGGAGATATCAAAGATGGCAAACCTGGAGTCTCAAAATATCTTGAGACAATCTCCATACATTGATATACTTAAGCAGGTGAGGGGACAATGGATTCTCTTTAACAGACCCAAGAAAGCACAACAAGGGCTTGCAAAAGGACATCCAGATCGTGAGAATTGGGATGTAAGTACAGATTTTAATTATGAATCATTTTTTACAAGTCGGTTTTCTTAATTATTGCATTCTAATGGATTCATATATTTTGCAGGCTTTCATTGACACTGGCAAGGTAACATTGGGCAATAGCTTTGCCACGAAGGATGTACATATGATAATCACAAGCGATGCCATTTATGATGGTTGGATCTCCATCCTTGAGGATTACATTGCAGGCAAATATTCACAAGATGGAAAATGCCGTAGGCAACCCACAGTATCAATGTTTAGATGCTTGCGTGGATTGAGTGATGATCAAATTGGTCAAATTCAAAATGACATTAAGGAAGGTAGAGTAGTCATAGCTAAAACAAAGACTGATGCCATGATTCTTGATATTGAAGGACGAGCTATGCAGATCAAGAGAGATGCTGCACTACAAGAAGAACTTTATATGTTTATATCGGCAGAACGGCCTTCTTTAATGTTAAAAAATTGGGATGAGTGTAGATCACATTTTAAAATTACTCCAGAATTGTATCATCGGATTCGTGGTTGCTCTGACTCATGGTTAAAAGTGAAGCTTCAACAGGGCAAGGAAACTCCACCATTGCCTGATGCTGCAAAGGGGTATCTGAGGTGGATTATGGGACAAAGTGAAGGTGCAAGTCATGGACCGAATTCCACCCAGCCTTGGAGGTTCTACACAGTCGGTTCAAACATGGAGGGAATGGAATTTATACATAATGTGTACCAAGAGCCAATGGCAATAGGGGTTGCCTTTTTGGATGTAATGTATGGACCAAGCAGAAGTAGAAATTGGAATGAGGATCGCTTTGAGTGTTTGTTGAAAAGCTTGATGACAATCGCTTCTCCCCTAGTGCAATTCCTTCTTGTGGTGTTCTTGACCATGGATCATGTATCATGTTTGAAGAATGCATTAAATAAGGCATGCGGACAATATAAAATACACTTCGGTTGCCTTAATTTTGAAACTACAGATATATTTGTCACTGGATCTATGGATGGCTTAATTGCCTGTGTACTGGTAAGCAAGGAAAAGCATTTCAACGATATTGAGCGCTATACCAATGCACAATGTAAGCCATCAATATATGTTGCAGATGAAAAATATGAAAAATCAAGTGGTGCAGAAGAATCAGGTGATGAGGATGATGATGACGAGGAGGATGATGATGAATTTGACATTGAATTATCCTTGAAAAGAAAACGTTCAAGTATCATGAAAGACATGATCATGGGTTTCTGTCGAGAAGATGAGTATGTATTGGACTTGTTCTCTGAGGGGCTTGCTGCAATAGAGTCTCTTTCTTGTAAGAGGCGTGTTGTTTCAGTTGTTGAGACTTATGAGGAGTTGGCAAAGGTTGAAAGTATATGTTGCACGTATGCTTACAGTAATCATGAAATTCGACAATGGGCTGGCTTGCAAGAACCAATATTGGCAATAGAGGGGGTATCAAAAGAAGATGATACAATTGAAGGTGGAGGGGATAAAGAAATTGATACCATACCAGGACAAAAAGAGCTTCAACCCTCAATGAAGAGCAGCGTGAGCATTTACAAAAACACGCTTCAAAGTTTTGGGAAACAAAAGAGGAAGCAACAGGTCCTTGAAATTGTCCTTTTATATGGTGTTCGTGTTTTCCATATGTTATCTTGCTATATTCTCCATATGATGTATTAATTTTGTTCCAAAGATCTTTTAATATTACTTGGAAATTCATTCTATCTCATTGCCATAATTCAAACATTCATATGTATTCTTGAATATGTTTAATTTTCTATATTTCATGAAAAGATGTGTTTGCATGTTGTAATACCTTTAGAGTGTGATACACATCCAAATTTATTTATGAGTTCATAAATGTTAAAAAGTGTGTTGAGTCTTGATCGTGATGAATGAATTAGTGTAAATTATTGTTTCTATCCTTATTCACTTCATATGAATGCTCAAATATGTTTTGGCCGCTTGGCCAAATCTTTTCCCGCTTGGCCAAATCTTTTCTTAGTGGGAACACTCGGGCAATGCTAGATAATGTTGGACTCCACTCTATCTATTATGCAAAGGTTTTTGGCATTGTAAGGATATGTAGTTTTGGGGATTAAAATAACTTAAAAGGGTATAGATTCAACAACTTTAGGGGGTATACTAAGCATATGAACATGAATGCTTTCTTTTTTTTAGTATTCCAATTTTGTTTTGAAAAAGAAAAACATGAATGCTTTCACACAAACAAATTGCATTGAGAGCACACAACCTAAAGTTTGACAATTTGGTTTTCCATCTCAATATTCAGTTTGTTTCTACTTATGAATTTCATTTCCTTGTTTATCAACAGATATTGGCCATCTCAATTTCACATCGCTAGAAGCATTGCCTGTACATGTGACACCTGATCCAATGATTCATTATGTGCCTAATATGAACATTAGCATGCAAGTTCCAAGCTCAACATGGTTGATTGAAAATGTTGAGGATGCAATGTCTGCAGTTAATGTTCCATTGACAAATGTGAATGCAAGCTTAGAAGGTAAAGGAGAAGATGCAATGTCATTGTATGAAGCCAAGGTGCAGGAAGAAATCTTAGAAGGTAAAGGAGAAGACATAATGTCACCCTCAGAAATAATGTCAAAAGAGGTGATAACAAAAATAAGACTAGCGGTGATAATAGATTTGAAAGGGTTATTGCTCGAGCGTTGTTTTTTGAAGTCAAATAAACATATGAGCTTGCACAATGGGAAGCATTGGCTTGTTCTCCGCCGTCCTGGGTGTTTAGAGTTTCTACAATGGTTGCTCGATCACTACCATGTTGGCATTTGGTCCACTGCAGGAGAAAAGGGCATGGTGCAACACATGCTGGACACTTTGAAGCATCATGTTAACAGAAAGTTACATTTCTTCATGGTTTGGGGTGCGATGGCATGCCACAAGCATACAAAGAGTAGAATCATTCGACCAGATAGGATGAATGTGGAAGCATAGTTTAAACCATTGATGAGAGTGTGGTGTTGTTTTAAAGAGGAATGCAAACTAGCAAGAACAGTGTTCATTGATGTTTCGCCTCACACGGGTTGTGTTAATCCAGCAAAAAATTGCATTTTCCCTACAAAATTTGATATAGATTGTGGTGATTCTATTTTGCTTCATGAGTTATTACCGTACCTACAGATGCATGCAGTAGATGTGCGCAGTGCCATCTCTTCTAACAGATTTGGTCAAGCTCCGATTGTCGAAGGGCATGATATGTTCTATTATTTTCAACCAATGATCCTTGAATTCAAAGAAAAAAACAAAGAAGTTCTCGAAAGGATGAATGTCGAATCTCATATGTCTACTCGTAGTTCAAAAAAAGACACAGAGAAAGGTATTACTTCACCTATAACCAAAACTAGAGTGAGAGGGACTTGTCCTACTACAAGAAGTATGGTGCATGCTCAACATGTTACATTGAATGAAGAGGAAGAATGCATGCTAGGAAAAATTGCCAAAATGGGGCCATTGAAAGATAGTGAGGCAAAACGCTTTGCTATGGTTCTTGGATGCAAGGAAAGGGGAATCACTGCCGATGTTGCAAGGGCATTCTTAGCCAACTTGATTCAATTTTATTGCATAGACAACCATTAGGGAATGTGAGTGATCTTGTTAATTAGAGTTGTAGACACAAATGCTCAACTAAAACATTTGTACCTACATTCTGATTTATATTTGGACACTATTTGGTTAGATTCAACTAGCAAAACATTATGTTTCAATTTGTTTTGTGAAAGAATTAATAGACATTGAGTTAGTACCTTGTCCAAAAAATGCTATGTGCTTTGTGATGTGAGTTTGTATTCCTCCACTAAAAGAATGATTCTTTGATTTTAAACATATGATAGGTGTTGCAGATTGTCCTGAAAAATTTTGATCCTGCATCCAATGGCTTATGGAAACATAAATTGCCCATACCCATTGAGCACGTGTTCGAAATGGATGGCATCCATTATGAAGTAAAGAAATCAACAATACCTGGGGTAGGATATGGTCTTTTTGTACATACGAGCATCAAGAAAAAACAAGATTTGATGGTATATAATGGTCCAAAGTATGATTATGATACTTGGAGATCTCTCCTCAAGTTTTTCCCAAGGATGAAGACTTATGAAATGTTTGAAGATCCATTCCTTGAGCCATTGACAGATGTGAAATGTATTGTGGGAGATGTATTGTATGGAAACATTGCTGGATATATAAATAGCTCAATGTATTATAAAGAAAGAACAAATGTTATATTTGTATACATCCCTAAACTACCACCTTGGGCTCAAAAGTCACAAGGAAATTTGAGTGCCCATGGCTACATTACTGTGCAAACCATAAAGGATATCTCCTTCGGAGATGAGCTACTTTGTGAGTATGAATACTAGTATGGAATTGTTAATGATTATGTTAAACGATGTGGTGCAAAATTGGCTATGTCAATGGTTTTGATTATAGCTCTATTGTGATGGAGAGTTTCATGAGCTCTATTGTGATGGAACGGTGTTTTTGAACACCACATTTATATGATGGATGTCAAAGCTCTACCATAATCCTATTGCATATGTCAATACTGCAATTTATCAACATAGAAACATATGCATTTGACATTAATTTGATACATCTTATATACCAAATAAAAATTAACAGTTGTTGCAAGTTTAATTTTGTTTTTGAAGACCACAGTTATATGATGGATGTCAAAGATCTATAACAATCCTATTGCATATATCAATACTGCAATTTAATTTACTCCAATGAATCTTCCTAACGCAACATCTATAAATTGGCTTTTGTTTGTGGTTTTGATGCATACAAAACAACAAACATCTTTCTTTCACTAGCAAATCAACAAATTTTTTGGCCATGGAGCCATGTTCACATCTATTAAGGCCTTTTGCCATAGCAACATACAGAAGATTTTTGCTTGGGTTTCTAGGAATTGGGAAAGTATTGTGCATGGTCCTCAATGGAGCTAATGTTTCAATAAAAAACATCAAATTTTACTTTTGAAGTGACTATATTTTATTTCGTGGGAATTAGGATTTTCCCAAATTCTCTAATATAGTGTTCTATCCTTTTGAGGTTACTTGCCATATGGTTCCTTATGGACAGGGATGCTTTGAAGTGGGAGGTACATGGTCTTGATGATGTTTGTCAGATACTTGGTTGTTTCAGTATGGAGAGGGGGAAGTTACTAAGTACTCCATTGCTTGTATTGGCTCCATACTTGAAACATAGTAGGTTTGATGATCACAGATCAGTTGAACAGCAAGTTATGGTTGATATGGCAGCCATAGTACTTCATGCATCCATGACTGTGTTGAGACTTGGTTCTCACATGTTTGCCATTGGGGCTACACTTCCGGTTCTTGCTTCCGTTGCAGTGGGAGTTGGTAGCATAATTATGGCAAATTTTGGCAGTAGGGAAGCGGTTGTGGACATCAGGTCCTTATGCTTCCAGGAGCAGCATGCAGGTGATGCAGGTTGGGTAGACCAGCAGAGGTCTATTGTAGGTCATGTGCTTATGGTCACAGGTGGTACAGAGACATTTTCTTTGCACAATGATAGTTCGGGTGCTATGGACTGAGCATAGGAGCACATACGGTGAGAGTTCACTCTCCCAGTGAGATCTGGCATGAGATCTTGGTTGACAAGCATCTACAGCTTGTCATTTTCTATCCTACAAACCTGATGTCTGCTAGCAACTTATCCTCTATGCACTTTGCACATTGTAAGTGCCGATGGGCATAGGATGATGGTCTGGTCATCTTGTTTTTCAACCTATGGCTGATTGTATTATATGTGTACTATACTCCCTTAAAGGCACACTGCCTTTAAGTGGGAGGTTGTTGGGGTAAAGGGTAGTGTGTCCACCCACTTGTATAGTGCCCATGTATACTCATATATATATGATAGAGGAATAAGCTGGAGTATCTTTTGCTCCACCACTTTTGGTGTCTCCTTATCCCTTTGTGTGTGCTCTCCTCTCCCACAGTCCATTGGTTTGTAATCTACTCAAGAAACTGTCTTAGTAGTACAAACCTGAGGAGGACTGCTCACACCTTCAGGACAAAGATAATGGGTTCTCACTGAGCTCCACAACTCCAGGTGCTACATGGGCACCTTGCAATCAGCACACTTGTAAAGCTTTGTTTGACCATGCCCTTTTGATGTTGGATGAGCTAGGAGAAGCTAAGCAGATACGTGACATAAGGAGGAGACCCAATACCCAATCAATGTTTCATTTGCAGGTACCACCTTGGAGCCTCCTCTTCCTTTTGCAAAACCATTGTCACCTCCCTTGTAAGTTTTTTCCACATTGCTAGACATGTTGTCAGATATTTTGTAGGCTATTCCAGGCAAAGAGGACTTCTAGGTCACTTATTAGACCCTAGACATGGCTATTGAGACTCCCTTTTGGCACCCATTTTGTATCAACAACCGCCACTACTAACCCGATTCATTCTTTTGGAGTATTTAATGGTGGTAGAAATTTCTCTATGCAATTGGGCTACACATGAATTCAACAACTAGGTGAAGACCAAGGTAGCCAATCAATGGGCCACATATAAAGCCGAGCATTGAGCTATTATGCAAAGCATATGAGAATTACAATGATCGACTAGAACTCTACCATAGTGTTTTATCTACCTACTTCATCTATTGTCAAAATTATTAGAAATAGTTGCAAGAGAGGATACTAGGCTATGGCAACATTTTATGCAAGTAATTCGGTCCCCATTACAATTTTGTTTGAGCCACAGTTGGTTTAAAAATTAGGGTAAGTATAAATTTGCATGCATGGGCATTACGGACCCAAATGTGGTCCAATTGATCAAATAGTGGAAGGAAGAATGCATTATGGGAATTTTGGACTCAAAAATGGCCTCTAGTATTAGGTCCTTATGATTTCTCTAACCTCAAGATTAGCAAACTAGCCAATGGGAAGGCTTGGGCATTAAAGGAATTCAAGGATTCCATATTGGCCTCTCATTGGTGGAGAGACCATCCTTAGGCCCCACTACTTGCCACTTACATTTACTCACCACCTTGACTCTTGGATGGTCCTCTTTACCCTCCTCCATCTCCTATGGTGGGTCCAAATTTGCATGGGTTTTTTTCTCTTTAGAAAAATGAAAATTGGAAAAATGTCCCCACCCCCCAAAACACCTCCGAGGAGTCTCCCCAAAATATCCCCATTCACTCACCACCTTCGTCTCACCCTCTAGGCTCCTCTCAACCTCTTCTTATCCTCCTTCTCCTCTCAGATCCTCCTCCTCTCTGACTCATCCTCTCAATATCTTCCTCTTTGCTTCCATTCTGCCTACAATGGTGAAGCGCTCCCCTTCCCCTGGACCAAAGCTATCTCTTCAATCTTGTGTAGGGCACACTTTGAAGGATGGCACTGATGTTGTAATTGCTCAAGAGTTTAGACTAAGGTCCTGAGTTACAATGCAACCTTCTAGAATAGGTCCATTCAAGGTTTCAAGAAAATACAAAGCAAATAAAGAGAATGGAAGGGTTGTATTATTTGGTCCTGTAATATCAAAAAGGGACTCAAGGTGAAGGTTCAGCACATGTACATGGCTTGAGATATAAACTTGGATCCTACAAACCGAGCTTCCTTTCCTTAAAATTGTATGTACCATTTACATTGTCATATTTGCATTATGAGAACATCTCTCCATTGTGTTGTGTATGTTTGTGTGTTGAGAGGGGTGGCCTTACTAAGAGAGAGAAAGAGAGAGAGAGGGGGAGGAGGGAGGGAGGGAGAGAGTTGGGGGGGGTAGAAGGGGTGTGTTATGGGGGGGGGAAGAGAGAGAGAGAGAGAGAGAGAGGGGGGGGGGGGGGTGTATGCCTTAGGAGCCTGATGTTTTCTTTTGGATGTTGATTTTTGGTCATGCTTTGGGCCCAAGCATTTTAATACCCATTTTGTGAAAGGGGGGCAATGCCCCCCCTTAGGACTATCATTGGGGGTTTCTAAGGGGGGCCAATGACATGAATTATTCCCCCCTTAGTGGGAGTTTTAGGGCAGCACCCCTGAAGCCAAAAGTACATGAAAATTGGTGCATGAGTTGTGTGGTCAAAATTGTAAGACAAGGGTGTGGCTTACATAGCAGGAGAGCACTAGATGTACTACTTGTATCTTGTGTCTTCTCACTTGTTGGATAAGGAAAACATAGGACTGGCTCTTTCTCCATGGATGTAGCCCCCACTAGGTGAACCACATATATTAGTGTCTCTCTTTCTCTTCCATTCTATGCACTTCTGTATAGTGTATTCTATGCATTCCACTTCTCACATTGTTGCTCCATTATCACATTGTTCCTAATAGAGAGTACGGTGTTGTGTGTGTGTGTGTGTATGTGCATGTGTGTCATATGTAGAGAGAGAGGGAGAGGGTAGAAGGGTTGAGTGAGAGAGATAATTGTGTGTGTTTGTGTGTGTTAGCTATTGGGTTAGGCTAACATGGGCATGGTTCTAATTGCAATTACCAAGTGTGTACCCCTCTAGTCCCTTCAACTGAGGGGTCATCACCTGGGCGTGCCCATCATAAGGGAAGGAATAGGAAGGGTCGCTTATGTTATGTTGACTCGGGAGATGTAGATGAGTCAACACACTCACATCCCTACAAGTCTCCACTTGGTCCCAAGACCCAGTACCAACCAGGTCCCTTGCCCTCTCCTACTCCCACTGCTACTCCTTGCTCTGTAAGCGCTCATAGATAACACCACTCACTCTGACTTTGCCACTACCATGAGTCCTCCTTACTCGATCGAGGACCTGTCCTATGAAATCACGGTTGCTAGAGAGACAATAGAAAATAAAAAGGGCTCAGTAGTGATGTCCACCATGAGGCGGTTAGTGAGCCACCACTTCAGGAGCGGCATAGCCACTACTGACTGGCGGTACTAAGATGAGGGAAAGAAGCAGGCAGTCATCGATGAATTGAAAAGACAATATCCTAACCCTCCAAATTGGGATTTTAATTCGTATTACATGAAAGAGCTCATGGGGGTCCTCTTAAAGCATCGTAGGTCAACCTTGCGTACTTCCATCGCAAAGGGGCAGGCTAGCTGGGCTGACAAAGCTGACTAGAAGTTTTTCAAGAAGTAGTACAGGGAGCATCCCAAATTGTTCAAGGGTCAGAGGAGGGCTGCGAGGAGATGGCTAGACTCCATAGGTACTTCGCACTTTAGTGCAGGCGGACGGTTGGCATTCGGGGCAACTGTGGTAAGTCTACTTCTTCTCATTTAATGTATTGTTCTATTTGTTTTACTACATAATGCATGCACTTTATCTAACTCTTGTAAATTGGGACCACACCAAGCTGTGATGGGTCGCCTTCCTACAGACACAAAGACGAGATGCATGTTTCATGTAGGGACAAAGCCGTGGTTTATTGAATGAGTAGGAAGTGCTGGGAGCGATGGTCGATTGGGTTGAGGTGACATGGATTATTTCCCATGTACCTTAATAACAAATGCTGAGAGATGGTTCAACTATTTTCCAAGTGTATATTTTCCTAATTGATATACAATGTTGGAAGCATTCCTGTGAAGATTTAGGCAAGGAATCACTAGAGAAAATGTCCATGCAAAGCTAAGTGAGCTGAAGCAAAATGAAGGAAATTCCTACCAGGACTTTGTACTTAGGATGCATTATCTTATCAATCAGTTGAGTATTGTACCAAATGAGCGAGTCTGGCTAATCACAAGATGCACTAAGGTAGATTTATGCAAGCTAGAGATGCCAATTTGACTAGGACTTATGAAGGGTTGCTAGACTGAGCTATTGTTCTAGGAGAAGAGTAACGACTTAAAGAGAAAGGTAAAGAAGAAAGATGCTAACAACGATACCAAGAAGATGCCAACAAAAAAAGATAAGCTCAAAATTGAGGCCTTAAAAGAATCAAGCATTTGAGGGAAATTAGGCAACAATGAGAAATGGTGTAATAAGTATTATAGGGGTGGACAATTAGAAGAAGAATGCAAAAATAAGTATTACAATACCTGTACCAAGCTTGGACATGATGTTTGGACTATTGTTTCAACGGTAAAAATCACCAAGTGTCAGCAAACTAGGTAATGATTAATGCTTGGCCACTACTGAATAGGAAGCCATTACATCTTGAGTAGAAGGAGAAAGGTAAGAATGGTAAGGAGCCCGTTGGGCACGATACTTTGCATGCATGTTAATATAATATAATTAGAGATGCATGAAAAATATCATGTCCATCGGATATGCTTTGGATGGTCAAACATGCCACAAACCCCATTTTTTATCAAGTGTTATGTACAATTGCCAAAGAATAGTATTTGAGGGGTGTATTCAAATACACTCATACTCGATGGGCATGATACTTTGTACACACGTCAATCCAACCATTGTTGAGGTGTGTGCAAAGTATCGTGCCCATCGGATATGCTTTGGATGGTCGGCGGCACAAACCCAGTTTTTCATCAAGTATTATGCACAACTGTCAAAGAATAGTATTTGAGGTGTGTTATTCAAGTGCACACATACTGGATGGGCATGATACCTTGCACTCGTGTCAATTTCACCTTTTTTGAGTTCTGTGCCAAGTATCGTTCCCATCGGATATGCTTTGGATGGTCAAACTAGCCACAAACCCTATTTTTCACTAAGTGTCATGGACAACTGCCGCCAAAAAACACTATCTGAGGTGTGTTACTCGAGTGCGCACATACCCGATGGAAATGATACTATGTGTAGGCATCAATCATGCATATTTTGATGCATGTAAAAATTATTATGCCCATCGGATATGCTTTGGATGGTCAATGTTGCCACAAACCGCGTTTTTCACCAAGTAATATGCACAACCGCCAAAAGAAACTATCTGAGGTGTGTCATAAGAATGCGCTCATACTTGATGGACATGATACTTTACACATGTAAATCCAACCTACGTTGAGGCACTGTAAGTTATCATGCCCATTGCATATGCTTTGGATGGTCAAACTTGCCATAAACACTGTTTTTCACCAAGTGTTATGAGAATTTGAGGTGTGTCATTCAAATGTGCTCATACTTGATGTGCACAATACTTTACACATGCTTTTAATAAGTTGGAATTCAAAAACTCTAACATATATATGACTCTAGATGGCTTATGCTGATCGATTTGAGTACTTGGAGGGCTAAATTTGGGTCTCATACGAGGAAGTTATGTTAATTTTAGGGCGAATTTATCAAATTTCAAGTTTGAAATATTAGCTAAACTAGAAGGGGAAAGGGGGGGGGGGGGGGAGGGTATAAATCGAGGAGAGGGGGGAAAGGAGAAAGGTGGGAAGGGAAGGGGGGGAGGGGAAAGGGTGGAAAGGGGGAAGGGGGGAGGGCAATGGGGGAATGGCCGGGAGAGGAAGGGGGAACGGGGGAATGGGGGAATGGAGGAAAGGGCGAATGGACAAAAGGGGGGAATGGGGAATGGGGGGGAGGGGAAGGGGGAAAGGGGAGAAAGGGTGAATGGGGGGAGGGGAAGGGGGAATGGGGGAAGGGGAGAAATGGGGGAAGGGGGGCATGGGGGAATGGGGGGAAGGGGGGAAGGGGGAGAGGGGAAAGGGGGGGGAAGGAGGGAGAGGGAGAGGGAAAGAGGAGAAAGGGAAAAGGGAGAATGGGGGAGGGGAATGGGAAGGGGGGGGGGAGAGAGAGAGAGAGAGAGAGTTGGGGGCGGAGAGAAGGAGCAGGAAGTTTGAATTCTAGAGCAGGAATTATATTGACTCTCATCTCTCTCGTAACTCATTTTCAATCACACCCTCCCTTTGGTCGTGTTCCCCTCCCTTCCTCTCTCCCTCTCCCTCTCTCTTGCATTGTACTCCCTTTCCCCTCTCCCTCTCCCTCTCCCTCTCCCTCTTCCTCTCCATCTCCCTCTCTGTCTCCATTGCATTGCGCTCCCTTTCCCCTCCCTCTCCCTCTCCCCATCCCTCGTGTTGCGCTCCTCTTCCCCTTCCCCTCCCCCTCTCCCTCTCCCTCCCCCTCCCCCTCTCCTTACTTCTCTTTATCTTTCTCCCCCCGTCTCTCCCTCCCTCCCTCCCTCCCTCTCTCTCTCTCTCTCTCTCTCTCTCTCTCTTTCTCTCTCTCTCTCCTCCTTCGCATCTCCTCTCTCCCTCTCTTTCTTCCCCGCCCTTTCAAGTGTCCTCTTGACCTCAAATTCAATCAATTGTATAGTGTGCCCAAGGGATTGTGCTGCCGCAATAGTGCAGCGACGACACAAAAAAAAACTTTTTCTTTGGGAATTTTTGTGTACGATCTCTTCCCCTCCTCCTCGTCACCGACCTCTCCCCTCTTATCTAATTAAATTTAGTTTAAAATTTTTATTTCTCCCCTCCTTTTCCCTCTCCCATCCCCCTTTCTCCTTTTTTGTGTTAAAATTATTGCTGTCGTGGCAACGCTTGCAAGAAACATCTCCTCCCTTCTCTCTTCCCCTTTCCTCTCCCATTTTCCCTTCCCTCTCCTCTCTCTTCTCTCTTCCCCTTCCCTCCCCCCCCCTCTCTCTCTCTCTCTCTCTCTCTCTCCCCTTTTGTCTCCCCTCCTCTCTCTCTCTCTTCATCTCCCCTCTCTGTCTTTCTCTCTCTCTCTCTCTCTCTCTCCTCTCTCTCTCTCTCTCTCTCTCTCTCTTTCTCTCTCTTACTCTCTCTCTCTCTTTCTCTCCCTCCCCTCCCCCCCCTGTCCCTCTCCCTTCCTTTTTTTAAATTTCTTACTTCTATGATAGTGTGTCCCTTCCCTCTCCCTCTCTCTCCCCTTCCCCCTTGCCTATCTCTCTATCTCTCTCCCTCCCTCCCCGCGGCAATGCAAGGGATTGCACCAAAAAAAAAAAAAACTGCCATGGCAGCCTGAGAGCTTCCTTACCCCCCCCCTCTCTCTATCCCTATTTCCCTCTCCTTTCCCCCTCCATTCTATTTCTCTCCCCCTTCCTCTCCCTTTTACTTCTTTCCGTCTCTTTCCCCCTCCATCAAGATACGTCATTTGAAGGTGTGTGCTTAAAAAACCTTTGTAACTATTGAAAGGTGTTAATTGCCACCATTATAAAGTTCTTTGAGATTATACCATTTTTGCTTTTTGAAACTATGAAAGGTGTTTATTGGCACCATTATTAAGTCTTGCAGATTTTAGAGTTCTGTAACTCTGAAAGGTGTTTATTAACACTGTTTTTAAGTCTTGGAGATTTTAGAGGACTCTCATGGTAAATTAATCTCATGCATGGACCTTAACTATATATATATATATACATGCATACATGTACGTATGTACGTACACACACACACACACACACACACACACACACATGTAGTTTATCCTTGGATTTAAATGATTTTTATTTATTGAAGTTATAAGTTAAGGAAAAGTTAAACTTTTAAATGAGGATTCTTAAAAATAGAAAGTTATACTAGGATTTTTGCAATATAGAGTAATGTAAGAATTATAATTCTTAGTTTAAAATGATAATGTAAGTAAATAAACTCTTTATTTCAAAAGTATAGTGTCATCTTTTGGTTTTGGAAGGATATTTTCATAAAGTAGATTTTTTCAATAGAAATTTAAGTATAAAAATGAATCGGGACCATGCACCAATCTATGTAAGAAGTTACATTAATTTTCATAATTTTAGTTTTATTTGCTACTGTTTCTTATCTTTTGGTGTAGCTTATCTGTGTTACGTTTTTATAATTTTGATTTTATTTCCTTCAAAACACTGTAAAAAATTACTTGTTTTAATGTTTTTATATGTGTTTTGAAGAGTGAGTTTTTCCTTAAATTTTACACATGATATTCATTGTTGGCATTTCACCCAACACTATTATGGTGGATGAATTAGTAACTCATGTTGCCATGTTGCACATGTTCTTGAAACAAATAAAATGTTGTTATATCATGTGGGCACAAGAGCATGAGAAAGATTTATTAACCTTGATTAGCAACATGATAAATGCAAGTGCAAAAGTGATTGCTACACAATACTTGGCTTTGCACCCTATCCAGAAGTACTCATTACAAAGTTACCATGCTAGAAAAAACTTTGCACTGACCCCACAACCTTCACTTGTTTCCACAGTGAACAAGCCTCATTCAAAGGAAGAGCGCTGAGTGGTTCCCCTAGGTGATGGTGATGGCCAAGGGCACAAACAGTGCATACCAAACAAATGCAAGCAGCAAAGGCATACAAGGTGATTGAGAGTAAGGTATCTATGAAGCATTGAAGACAATCCATTGTTCGAATGAATGTGTTGTGGTTGCCTAGACTTTCAAAACAAAATGTGTAGGTTATAACAACACATGAAAACCATTTCTTGCAGGCTCATGAGTTTCATGTTGCAAGACAAACTATGGGCAATACTATTGATGATGATCTCGTTTGCACTTTGTGCTGCAACCAAATATGAAAGGGTGTTTTGCCAAAACTCTCTAAGCAAAACATGGTTTTACAAAAAAAGACTCAATTTGCAAGCATCCTTAATCCAATAGAGGCTTGTTGAATTGTAGTCCGTATTCCATTTGCATGAATCCAAGAACTCTCATACAATGGTCAGTACGGTCTTCATGGTGCCGTTGTTAATGTTTTCACTAACATTGATAGGGCGCAACGTGTTCTACCTTGTTTCTTGACTAACAGTGCAACTATCATGGTTGTGATAAAACACAAACTTATGTACATGCACAACTACATGAGTGGCAAGCTTGTACACCCAACACTCACACTTAAAGCCTTGCACAAACTCCTCAAAACTCCATGTATCAAGAATCCAATGTATTACTTAACCCCCTTTACGTCGTCAAACACATTGAAATCATAAGAAAATGTTGTTTGCATAAATCCAAGTCTAAATGAAGAAGAGCTTGCTAGTGACACACTAGTGCATGGAATTTATGGTGGTGAGCAAGTAGTCAACTTTGAGGACAAGACTTTGTCTATAGCCCCGTCTGAAGGACTCACGACTTTGAGCATATTGAAGGACAAGCAGTGCGAGGAGGTTGAATTCCTTGCACTTTATATGGGCATCCAAGAACATACACCTTGCCCAAAAGAACAAGAAATACCGCATTGGGAGTTAACAAACAAATATTGATGCTTCACTAACACCATTTTTAAGACAATGAAAATATTGGTATCCTAAGTGTTGTTGTCAACGTGGGTGCATATGCGTAAAGGATAGTTGTGTGGCAAAACCATTCTTGCAAAGGATGCTGTCAAAGACACAAACATAGAGCATCTCTTGCAATCACACATTGCATATCGTGACTTTGTGTGCATGCAAACTTCATCTGATTACAAGCACACGTGAAAAAATAACATTTTGCCATGTTATGACAACTATGCCACCCATCTTTCTTTGTGACTTTCAACATCAAAAGAAACATGGAAAACACTTGTTGCATGTTTGCACAAATTGAATGACTACTCAGGCCTCGGTGCAATTTCACATGTCGAGAAAGAAATTATAGATGTCATGCGTCTTGACCCCATGTTGATAGCAAGATACTAGGTCCACAGATTTCAAGCTATAAAGTGTTCTTAGACAAGACCCTACAACCAACACAAAGTGATCAAGACTACTTCTTTGTTACAGAGTTCCAAATTAGAGGAAGCCAACATGATCATGGACTATTATGGGTTGACTCAGTGCCAGCATATGGTAACATGGCCAACGAAGAAATAGAAGCTTCATTGACAAATACATAACAATAGACATTTCTAAGTTCACATTAGAGCCTATGAGGGAAACAAAAATTCTACTTCCTTTCAAGTATCTTGGCCCACTTATTGCCTGCAAAGAAAATTACAAATGCAGAACCCACCTCATGCAAGAGGGTTGCATAGATTTGCCAGATTTCGACAACATTTTGCAAACACTCTCAAACTCGGACATCACGTGTACATGTGATGTAGTGCCCCTAAAAATCGAATCCATCATGTCCACCATACCTTCGTTCATCATCTGGCACATCCAAGAGACCATCCTCCTGCTTAAAGTGTGAAGGTATATGCGCTCCCTTATCACCCTCCTCATCCTATCTCAAGGTTTTGTGTAAATATAAGATCTTGTCTCAAGGTTTTGTGTCGCGTACATATGCAATATTAATCACGAACTCAAATAGCATTGACTTATCGATGATCCATCACCACGCACACCACCAATGGTGGGTACTGATGCAGGCTCCTCCCCATACATCCGCCAGTGGAATGACAATACGGCGTTGATGTCGTACTTCTCGCTTGCAATGAGTGCAATGACAATACAACCTCTCTGTAAGCAACTCTGTGCTCCCGGGCATTGGTTCATCATCTTATGAGCTTCCACTCGTCCCTTCCATCTGCACACCTCCAAAACCACAACACAAAATGCAAGGAAGTCCATTAAGATCCAAAAAATAGCCACCCATGAGCTCCCTTCTTCTCTCCTTATATTAAGTACCCTGAACCATCGCTATATAGCGATGTTATGTCCTATTTCATCACTATATAGTGATGCTTTCAGGATATACAGAGTCGCTATATATCGACTGACCAGTGTCGCTGGGGGCTAAAACCCAAAACCTCGTGCGACGCCGTCTTTGACAACTCTATTGCGGGAAAAGCAAAAATCTCTCCTCCAACCTTATATTCGGCGATCTTACTTTCCTGCAACCTCTTTCCCACACTCCTCACCCCTACCCAGTCCCTCTCCCAACACTTGTGCTGCCTCTCCACCCTCCTCTCTCTCTACTCATGTGAAAGGGCGTTTTTCAAGAAGGTGTGTCTCTTTAAGCAATGAAGGTTCATTTTTTGTGAGATTTCATTTTGTGAGTGTTGAAGCATTTTTCTCCTTGCATTGCTAAGCCCATGTGCTAATTTTCATGCTTGATTTTCAGAGTTGGACAGAAAATGAGATTTAGTGAAAGAAAGACGACTCACCTCTTCTTTTTTTTGTATTTCTCTTCCTTCTCTTTCCCTTCCTTTCGTTCTTTCTCCTTGTTTGTAGGCTTGTGGTTGTTTCCTGAATCCAATTCCTTTGGAAAGTTTCTTCTCCAAACTCCTCCTTTCTCTAATTAGTTATCTGTAGGGCCAGTCCACGAAACACCGAGCGGGATTTTTCCAGGTAAGAAAGTAATTCCTCTCTTTTCCTATTTTTATTTTCGTGATTTGCATTGGCCTCTTCCTCTCTTTTCCTTCTACTCTTTCATCCTCTCTTCTCTCTTTTCTCCTCTCTTTTCTATTTTCCCCTCTCTTTTTTCCTCTCTCTTCCTCTCTTTCATCCTCTTGCTTCTCTTATTTTCCCCTCTCCTTTTTCTTCGCTCTTCCTCTCTTTCAATCGCTTCCTTCTCTTCTTTTTCCTTGTCTTTTTTGCTCTATTTCATCCTCTTTTCTCTCTTGTCATAAGCATATGCATTTGTGTATGCTTACGCTCATATGCTTATGCTTATGCACGAGCAGATGCTCATATTCTTATGCTCATGCATAAGCATAAGCATATGTTTTCTCTTTTTTTCTTCTTTTCCCCTCTCTCTTTTCCTCTCTTTTCTTCTTTTCCCCTCTCTTTTTTCCTTCTCTTTTCCCCTCTTCCTTCCTCTTCTTTTTCCCTCTCTTTCATCCTCTTTTCTCTCTTTTCATAAGCATATGCATTTGCGTATGCTTATGGTCATATGCTTTTTCTCTCTCATCCTCTTCCTTCTCTTCTTTTCCTCTCTCTTTTTTCTTCTCTCTTCCTCTCTTTCAATCACTTCCTTCTCTTCTTTTTCCCTCTCTTTTCTCCTATCTTTCATCTTCTTTTCTCTCTTTTCATAAGAATTTGCATTTGCATATGCTTATGCTCATAAGCTAATGCTTACACATGAGCATATGCTCATACGTTTATGCTTATGCATGAGCATATGCTCATATGCTTATGCTTATGCATGAGCATATGCTCATATGCTCATGCATAAGCATAAGCATATGAGCATATGCTCATGTGTAAGCATAAGTGTATGCTTTCTCTCTGTTTCTTCTTTTCCCCTCTCTTTTTTCCTCTCTTTTCTTCTTTTCCTCTCTCTTTTCCTTCTCTTTTTCCCTCTTCCTTTTCTTTTTCCCTCTCTTTTCCCCTCTCTTTCATCCTCTTTTATCTTTTCATAAGCATATGCTAAAGTAGATGCTTATGCTTATGCTTAATGCATGAGCATATGCTCATCATAAGCTTATAAGCTTATGCTTATGCATGAGCATACGCTCATAAGCTTATATGCTTATGCTTATGCATGAGCATAAGCCTATATGCTTTCTCTCTTTTCCCCTCTCTCTTTTCCTTCTCTTTTCCCGTCTTCCTTCTCTTCTTTCCCTCTCTTTCATCATCTTTTCTCTCTTTTCATAAGCATATGCTAAAGTAGATGCTTATGCTTATGCATGAGCATATGCTCATATGCTCATGCATAAGCATAAGCATATGCTTTCTCTCCTTTTCTCTTTTTCCCCTCTCTTTTTCCCTCCCTTTTCTTGTTTTCCCCCCTCTTTTCTCCACTCTTTTCTTCTTTTCCCCTCTCTTTTTTCCTTCTCTTTTCGCCGCTTCCTTCTCTTCTTTTTCCCTCAACATTGTATTCAAAATTTTTGGACTTTTTCTCTTGTTTTGGACTTTTTTTCCAAACCAATCACCTCCACTTGATATTGACCTAGTAGACTCAAAAAAGGGTGTTTTTGCAACACTATATATATCTATCTTTGCAAATTATGATCTTTAGAAGCAAAGATGTACGTATAGTGAGTGGGAAAGAGAATGTCATGGGAGACATGTGACACACCCCTTAATATGTGGCCACATAGGGCTTGATCCTCACATGCCCACCTAATGCTTGAGCCTTCTATTACTAGCTAATTTTTAATTATTTTTTAAATTTTATAATTAATTCTTTAATTATTAATTTGTATTCTTTTTTATTAATTATTTTTTATTACCAATCCTTTTCTATTACTAAATAGTTTTTTGATTAATTTTATTACTTCTTGTTAATTCTTTAATTATTAATTACTTTTGTTTTTTGCTTAACTAATAATTATTTTCTTAATTTAAACTTAATTATTAATAGATAGAATTCAAGAGTTGTTCATATCAACATAGAGGTGGTGTAAAGATATACCATTTTGGAAAATGATGTATAAGATCATTGAGAGGGGATCGCCACATAGGGACATATCTTCTCTTATGCTTCGGAATCTCTTTCTAAGTCATCAGACTTTGATACTACATCTTTAGTCAGATCAAGTCTACCCAAACAATGTTTGATATGTGCGAGGCTGCTGTCGGGGATCGTGATATATTTTTCCACATCATACCCATGCTTCTTTTTAAGATTTCGAGTCCTTGATTTCCAACAATGGATGATGCTACTCACCTACACTTTAACCGAGCCCTCTTTATTTGGAGCCCATTCCCATTTCTTTTCCAAACAACCCTCATAAAGTTGTTTCATTGTATACCTCTTTGGGAGATTTCTTTATGGTTTGGGTTCATACCATAATTCTGTGAATGTGCTATCCGAGCAACCTTTGTGACCCAAATAGGTTCCCCTTGGCCATCCAACTCTGATTCTGGATCTGCTGCACAAACGGCAACAAAAAGTCCCTCTTGGATTTCATCGGATGGTACAAACTCTGGCAACAGCTTATCACCCTCTCTACCACAAAATTTACAAGGCAAAAGGCATTGCTCAGCTTCTTCCATATCTTCAGCTATAGTGGACTCTCTAGCAAATGCAACGTTGAAAGTGACACAAGCTCATGGGATCAAGACTTTGTATTTGCCCAAATGCAACTACTTCATTTTGTTTTTTTTTGTTTTTTTTTGTATGCACGCGTGTGCGTATGTGTGTGTGCGTGTCTGTGTGCATGTGTGTATGTGTGTGCATGCGCGCACATGTGTGTGTGTGTGAGGAGAGTTAGTAAATGTGGCTTGGCACACTATGAGAGAGAGAGAGAGACTAGAGAGAGAGGGAGGCAGGGGGAGACAAGAGAGAGAGAGAGAGAGAGAGAGTGTGTGTGTGTGTGTGTGTGTGTGAGAGAGAGAGAGAGAGAGACCCAGTGGAGCACGTCTCTAACTCATCGTAGACAGGTCCTAGTACTCGTCTTTCTTTCCATGAATCATGCAAGGGTGTATTTCTAACCTATGTATGTATCTTTGATGGACATGATGCTTTGCACAAGCCTAACTTTAGTAAGATTAAGGCATGTGCAAAGTATCAGACAACTGTGCAAAGGATCAAACACTTGGAATATCATTTACACAGTTGGACATGCATATTTCCTTGTTCACTTACTTGAACTATGGATCCTGCATGAGTATTAAAAGCATAAAACATACTTCTTGTGTTTTGGATGGGCATGATACTTCACATAGGCCTTAATGTAAGTCCTTGCAAAGTATCATACCCTTGGACCATCATTTGCATGATTGGACATACGTATTTCCTTGTATCACATATGGCGTACATCATATGTGAATTAATCATTTTGCTCAGTTTTGTCTATTTTCTCTGAATGAGCTACATGTTCAAAAGAAAGAGGAGATGTGGCCTTCCCACTAGCTCGTACTTGTGAAATGACTGACACTCTCCTTTTATATATTCCTAGCCCTTTCAAAAAAATTCTTCCTGCCCATCTTTCCCTCTTTTACACAATTTTTAAAATTAAAAATTTTTTCTTTTCAAATGGGCTCATAAGCATTGAATGGATCTAAGATCTGAGCACTTTCTTGGATCATAGATATGAGGGCTTACAAAATCGTGTAGAAAAACAAATCTTTTCAATGGATCAATGAATTAATCTTTTTGAAACAAATTTATCACACTCTTGCATTGAGATTAAACTCATTACAAGGCTAGAATACGAAGAGGTACCACAAAGTTGGGATAGCAAGCACCAACTTGTTATACAAGGTGAAGACACAAAAGTCAAGATCCTCAAAGCAGGTTTGAAGAAAAGACTAAAGGAGATTGTTTGCGAAGTGGATCAAATGGCTTCCTCTAGGGAGTTCGAAAAAAGAGTAGCTTTTTGAGGAAACCTGGTTTCTCTTCATGACATTGTAACGGCCGAGAGTGCGCTGATTATCATGCTCTTCATATGCGACAAATAGTGCAGATGCCACGTAGGATCGTCCAGTCCCAGGTGTATCGACTAATACCAAAATCGAAAATGTAATTGCTTAAGGATGTACTCCCGCTGAGTGAGCACACGTCCAGAGCACCCTCCAGAACTTGCGTAACCAACAATTTCAATTTAATCAAGGATACCTTACCAACAATTTAGAAACATGTGGTTACATGATCTACCAAAAAACTGTGTGGAGGAGGGCTACACTGCTGCGACAGGACGAATTCCACAGAGAGAGAGATGCGTATGTAGTAAACTTGATATGATATTAAATTGGCCTAAATTTAAGATCTAGAAACAGGACGACAGAAGTGCGTCACGAGAATCGGTGACGGTAAAAGGGAGAACAAACGGGCATTGCAAGTGTGTCAAGGATCGACGATGATCAACAGATCGTGCAAGATCTTGGGAGGGAAGAAAAGGTGGCATCGCTATTTTGCGTCCCTGGCCTCAAATTTTTGCAATCCATCTTCTGTCTAGCCTTGATTTCGAGAAAAAAAAGGAGCGAGGTAGGATTGAATGCGGCAGGGGCAGAGGGAGGGGGGGAAGGGGGAAGGGAGCGATGGAGGAAAACCTAATTGGGATGAAATTGTGATGAGGAAAGGGCAAGAGAGATTGTTGCGAACTTGTGATTCTGCGTGAAGGAAGCCACTTGCCCCAAACGTCTTGGAGCTACCGCAAAACGAAAGATGTGTTGCGGCTGCCTTTGGATTCAAAATAGAAAAACCTTGCCACAGAAAAGAAATGCGAAGAATAAGGTGTAAGGCATGGGCGTATGATAAAGTTTTATTTAAATGCAGTTCCATTCCAACAACCAGTCTGTTTTCCATGGTGACAATTTTTGTCGATAATATAGAGGCGGGTAGCGTAATAATGGCAACCAATTGAAAAGGTATGGACTTAATTTGACTTTGAGCAGAAGTTGGAACATTCTTGCTACAACATTGAAATTTTCGGTGATATTCGGAGATCACAAGCTCGACAAGCTCCCCAAAATGTGCTAATATTAGATAATCGATTTGTGAGTAACAACAATCAAGCAACCAATGATTCCTCCAATTTTGTTGTTGTGGTGGTGAATGAAGCAACCGGGAAACAGGGATTTTGATTTGACAGAGGAACTCCTTGGATTGACGAAGTAAATTTTCTTGGATTGACGGAGAAATTTTTCTTGGATTGACGGAGAAAATTGTCAGACCATTAGAGCATGAGATCGACATCGATGATTGGACGTGATTGGACAGTGGGATTGACCATCGCTTTTTAATCCAATTTCGAAAGGAAACTTTTCACTTTTGATGGTAGATGTGAAAGGCATGCACGTGAAGGGCTTGATCTTCATCTCCGTTGAGTCCGTTCCACTTAATTACGACTCTTTTGTGTTGCAATTGCCTCAGCACTTTCGTCATTCCGTCATTTCGAAGGTCTTCATCTCTTCTACTGCTGCTTCATTTTTTCCCCTTTTCTTCATCCTCCCATTGTCTTCCTTCCCTTCTACTCCCCATTTTCATAAGAATAAGGTGTATGGGGTGGACTCAGATCTGGTGATCATAGACATGGAGTTCGAGGTACCACTAGAGACGGGAACTATAATCTGGTGGTGCAGGGTGGGAAAGCGAGGTATACGGCAACCACAGTGTGATGGGGTTGAATGCGGGGAGCTTTCTGGTGAGGAACTGTGGGTGGACGATGAGGTTTTTGGATAGGTGGGCGTCGATGGGGCCGAAAGGGAGGGTGAGGGATAAACTCGGGGGGGTCACTCATCATATGTAACCCTATCACGTGAGTTCAACAGAAGGATATTTTTTATTTCTAAAATTTACAGAAATAAATATACATAAGGGACTATTTAAAATAGTTTTGGAAAAAATTTACAGATTTGTATAGAAAAGGGGTACATTTTATTAATGAAAAAATTTACAGATAAGGGATTTTAAATATAGGCCTTGAACGCACGTGATATAGAGGATCTATACATAGTGACCCCCCTGAGGGGATAAAGCAGGGAGGGTACAGTCGGAGCTGATGTGGGATAGGCCAGGGGAGTATACAAGGGATGATCAAGTGGCGCTGATATGTTTTATGGTGAGGGAGAGGGGGGTATGGGGGGAGAAGATACTATTGGAGAGGAGCTACAATTTGAATGGGTATTGGGTGGATGTAGTGAGGAGGAGCAGGAGAGGGAGGGTGGCCGAGGAGAGCAAAGGCTTTCCTCAGAGATAATCACATATCTATGCATGGACTAAGATGTGGCGCACGCCACATCTTGGGCACCCGATTAGGTTAGGGGTTAGGTCACATGCTAGGTTAGGTTAGCTTAGTGGTTAGGTTAAGTTAGTGCTTACATTAGGTTAGTGTTCAGTTAGGTTAGTGCTTAAGTTAGGTTAGTGGTCCACTTAGGCTACGTTAGTTTAAATTACTTAATTAGATTAAGTACGTTAGATTTAGTTTAATTGAGTTTAGTTAGATTAGTTAGATTTAGTTTAGTTTATTTAGTTTAATTTAAATTAATTTAGCTTAATTAGATTAATTAATCTAATTCATTTAGTTAGATTTTGTTTAGTTTAGTTAGATTAATTTAGTTCGATTTAGGTAAGTTTAATTAGATAAACTACATTAATTTAGTTTAATCTAATTAATCAATTAGATTAACTAATTTAAGTTAATCTATTTAAGTTAATTAACAAATTAATTCTATAATCAATTTAATTAGTTATTTAAAGGCAATTAATAAATTATTAGTTTAAAAAAAGATTACTTTCATATTAAATTAAGATGAGTAAATTTAAAGTATTTTAATTAATCTAATCTATTGAAATTAACTTAATCTATTTCATTTAAACCATTTTAATCTATTTAAATTAATTATGTAATATTTATAAATTAATCTATTTAAATTAATGAAATTAATCTATTTAAGTTAATCTACTTAAATCAATCTATTAAAATTATTGAAATTAAAAATAGTAAATCAATGAAATGAATCTATTTAAGTTAATCTACTTAATTTATTTAAATTAATCTATTGAAATTAAATAAATCTATTTAAATTAATATATAATTAATTTAAATTTATTTTATTAAATTTAAGTTACTCTAGTTAAATTAATTAATTATTATTTTTTGAATTAATATATTTGAATTAATCTATTAAATTAATGAAATTGATTATTAATTATTCTAAGTAAATCTATTTTAAATAATTAAATTAATCTATTTAATTTAATTAATTACTATTTTGAAATTAATCTACTTAAATTAATATATTTAAATTAAGATTAATTAATCTATTAATCTATTTAAAATTATTAATATATGGTATGCTATTGAATTAAATTTATATAAGATATCTAGAGGTCAGTTGAATATATACTAACTAATATAAGGTTGATTGGTTTGATTTAGTTTAATTAACTAGCTAGATTAATTTTAGATTACTAGCTTGTATGTTTTGATTTAAATTTATATAAGATATATAAGTCAATTGAATATAAATTAAACTTATGTTGATTTTTAAAAATCATTATTTTAAAAAACTATTTTAGGAAAATGTTTTTGAGATTTTTTTATTAAAGAATCAAAATTTTGGGGATTTTTTCAAATTTTAATTTTTTACTTCCACTTGGATTCCCCAATGACAATATAGGGGGACAAGCCCCACCCTTCATCATAAAGTTTGTTGAAACAAGCAGGCATCCAATTGTAATTGAAAATGGCCTACACTTAAACAACGTATTTTTACACCAAGAAGGTGTATATGTACACCATCTCTCCAAGAGAACAAGTTATCTTGATATACTTAGGACTTTGGTTCAAAACTTATGTGGTGTCAACCAAAGTGTAATTATCTGGTTAATCATAGAAGGTATTTTTGTAAGCTTATCTAGTATTTGGTAATTTGACTAAATTTGGGTTTTCAAAGTTTGCTAGAAAAACTGCCAATGGTTACCCTATATAAGTGGGTGTGTAAAGTTTCAACCAATATTGCAATATTTGTTTTGAAGCATATGGGAGAAAAACCATAGGACTATGATATGAAAAAATTTTGGACTTGTATTTAGTCCAATTTTGGAATTGGACTTTACACAAGTCCAAATTTTTTGAATACCGTGTCCCTCTCTTTCATTCTCTTTTCTCTCTTTTCATAAGCATATGCTAAAGTAGATACATATGCTCACGCATAAGCATAAGCATATGCTTTCTCTCCTTTTCTCTTTTTCCCCTCTTTTTTCCTCTCTTTTCTTCTTTTCCCCTCTTTTTTCCACTCTTTTCTTCTTTTCCCCTCTCTTTTTTCCTTCTCTTTTCCCCTCTTCCTTGTCTTCTTTTTCCCTCTCTTTCATCCTCTTTTCTCTCTTTTCATAAGCATATGCTAAAGTAGATGCTTATGCTTATGCATGAGCATATGCTCCTATGCTCATGCCTAAGCAAAAGCATATGCTTTCTCTCCTTTTCTCTTTTTCCCCTCTCTTTTCTCAAGAACCTTTTACTATTTTTTCTTTTGCTCCTTAGCCGTATTTGGTTCTTTTTTTTTCAAACAGATTCTAAATGGAACAACCACCTCACCCACAGCTGTTCTCCCAAAACCCCAACCTGGCTCCCCACGTTGGAGTGATTCGGGACATCTCTTCTCTGCTATTACATGTTGTAGAGAAGATTGTGCATGATACAAACTGGGTGAAGTACAACGTCCAAGTGCGTGTGCTTGGGTGGGGTCCTCACCACAGGCGCGTGGAGCAGGGGTGACTGAGGAACGCAAGACAACCTACGGGATCTCTGTAGGTTCTGGAGAGACCGCCATGATCGCTGGAGCACCAAAGATGAATGTATAAAGGACATAATGGGTTATGTAGAGGCCTTCATGGAGAGCCAGTACATAATCCCTGAAGAGTATGATGTCATATTAGAAGAAGTGGAAGATGAGGTCCCGTGTGACCCACCTAGTAGCTCCGAGGAGGAAAGTACCTCAGATAGTTATGCAGAGCAATAGACCTCCTCCACTATTTTGGAATTTTTGGAGAATGTCTCTTTTGAAGACAGATTTTTCTTAAGCATACTTTTGGAGACAGATTTTGCGCTCTCTTTTTGTATATGAGAACTTTTGTTTAACAATAGTATTTTTTGCGATATTTTTTATATACGAAAACCTTCTTGAATTCCACTTCTCTTTCATAAATATTTGTTCTTTCAAAACTGGCTTTTCATAATTGTCTTAAGTAAATAATTGTCCTTTCTGCATTGATTTCCTTTCATAATTTTCTCAAGTAACTAATTGTCTTTTCATAATTCCTTGAGTTTTAATTTCACAATTGTCTTAAGTAATTAATTGTCTTTTCACTTCTTACCCGCTCTTGTATTTGTATTTGTTTTTGTGTTTGTGTCTGCGTTTGTCCAATCCCCCCAAATTAGACATGGGATCATGTTGCACGTCCAATTAGTATGGAAACCCTGGTAACAGGAGACATCATGATCTGTACTCTCCAGAGGACTTTGATTCCACTCAGCCAACTCCTCAAGGGCCTACCCCTATGACTAACCTGGCCCGATTCCTCTCGGGCCTAGCACTGCGACTACCCCTCGGGGAACTCCTTTGTTAGCAGTCCATGGCTTCGTCGAGAATCCCGACAAGTTTGTGGCATAGATGAGCGATGTTGAGGCAACGATATTGTTCTCTCTACTATGCCATAGGACCTCAACTATTCCCTCTCCTACATCGATGGCTGGACCTACTCGACAGCCGTTCCCTCTAGCCCCTTCAACCGAGGGGTCATCACGTGGGCATACCCATCGTAAGGGAAGGAAGAGTAGGAAGGGTCAAGGCCATTGTTGTGACTCGGGAGATGTAGACAAGTCAGCACACTCACATCCCTATAGGTCAGTCCACTTGGTCATGAGACCTAGTACCAATTAGATCCCTTGCCCTCTCCCACTCCCTCTACTACTCCTCGCTCCATAAGCGCTCGTAGTACCAACCCTTGCTCTAGCTCTGCCACTCCTATCACTCCTCCTTTCCTGCTCGAGGACCTGTACTATGAGATCACTAGGGGTGGAGAAATAATAGAAAATAAAAAGGGCTCAGAAGTGCTGGCCACCATGAGGCGATTGATGAGCCACCACTTCAAGAGCAACATAGCTACTAACTGGTGGTACCAGGATGACAAAAAGAAGAAGGAAGTCATCGAGAAATTGAAAAGACAATACCCTAACCCCCCGAATTGGGAGTTCAACAAGGTTTACATGCGAGAGCACGTGTGCTATCTTGAAGCATCATAGGTCAACCTTGCAAACTTCCATCACAAAGGGGAGGGCTAAACCCAGTTGGGCAGACAAAGCTGACTGGAAATTTTTGAAGAAGGAGTACACTGACCATCCCCAAAATTTCGACATTTAGAGGAGGGCTGCGAGGAGACGATTGGACACGATAGGTGCTTTGCACTTTGGTGCAGGCAGACAGTTGGTGTTCAAGGCATGGGTGACCTAAGTCTACTTCTTCTCATTTAATTTATTATTCTATTTGTTTTATTACATATTAACTCTCATAAATTGGGCCCACAGTAAGCTGTGATGGGTCACCTTCCCACAAAACAAAGAGGTGAGATGCGCATTTCGCATTGGAGCAAAGCCATGGTTTATTGAGATGGAGGCGCTGGGAGCGATACTTGATTGGGCTGAGGTAGTTGCTCACACGGTAAAAGTCTACTCCTACTTGTAATCTCACTTTTTAAATTGTTTTATTCTTTAAGTTCCAATCTAATTTCCAATTAATATGGTTTCACTCTTTGGGTGCAAGCTCGAACGTCCCATCAGCGAAGGTGAGCAGTGATGATGAGGCAACTCTCGAGGGATTTGGCTTACATACCTTCGACGAGGGATGTGGATCAGACATAGCTCATGAGGGCCTGGGATTAGGCCATCACGATGACGACGATTCGGATGAGCAGTAGTAGTAGTAGTACAGTTTGTATATACTTCGGCATGTATATGCTTTTGTATGTCAGCTCGTTTGAGCAATTTTGTATCACCCTTTTCGAAAGGGAAATTTTGTAACAAACAAGGTTGTATATACTTTGGCATGTATATGCTTCTGTCTTTTGGCTCGTTTGAGCAATTTCGTATCACCCCTTTCACAAGCGAAATTTTGTAACAAACAAGGTTTGAGAGTTTTATCTTGCCTATGTGCTTGTAAACATTCTTTTGTAACTATGTCAACCTAAGGAGGGGCCAGAACCATTACACTCCGTGGTATCCAAATCTAGTGTCAACCTAAGGAGGGGCCAGAACTAGTGTAGCAAAACAGGGCTTGTTGTAGCCCTGTTTAGCCCCACTAATTTTTTTTGAAGTTCTGTTAAGGGTCCTTATATAGCGACGCTTTACCAGTGTCGCTATATAGCCACGTTTCAAAGTCACTATATAACAACGCTTTTATAGCAACATTTATTTTCCAACATTAATAGCGACCTTTGCGCCCGTCAAAAAAAACCTTTTTAGTGTAAAAAAGGTCGGTATTTCCCTCGAAAAATAGCATGTGCCTTGTAGTGAGTATATCTAAGCGTAAGAGTGATGCTAAAGTGAGAAGAAGAGAGCCAAAGCCAGCAAAGCATGAAGTAGATGAAACAAAGAGAGCAACAATATAAGGAAGCAAAGCAAGAGGTTTAAGACAACAAAGGTAACAATGCAAAGCATAGTAAATAAGTGCAAAGGAGTAAAATTATTTTCAACGGTAATCTTAGTTCTCTCTCTCTCTCTCTCTCATATATATATATATGTGTATATACATACATATACATACATATCTATATATGTACACATATATATATATAGATATGTATATACATATATATATATGTATAAATATGTGTATATATACATATATATATATATATATGTGTATATATATGTATATACATATATATATTTATATATGTATATATAAATATAAATATAAATACATGCACACACACGCACATATCACTAATTCACACCCTTATTTTAAATAAAGATTTTAAAATTTCAAGGCAAATCTTGCAAATATCTTTAAAATCAATGTTTCCATAAAATCTGACCCTTATCTTAGGTTTTGATCCTCTCTAAAAATTCACTAAAGTAAAGGGATTTCTTTGAGGGAGAAGGAAATTAGAATCTAGTCTCTTTATTAAAAGATCTGGCACAATTCCAAAAATTTGAAAGGAAAAAAAAAAGCCGTCTCATATTAAACAGGGTGGGTCAAGCCCCAAAAATAAAAGACCCTAATACAAAAAGGTTTACAAAAAAGAAGCCGAATTATGGGTGTATGCCCCTGGCTTGTGCTTGAAGCAACTCCAGACTACCAGTACTACAACTAAACAATGACTGGTAATCGGCTCCTTCGAATCTAGAAGCATGGCGAAAGGTAGGATTTACCTTTCGCGAGATAATTGCTTCCTCTGAAAAGAAAACCCACATGTAGCTATTGAAGGCTTGAAGATTACATTTTTAGCCGCTCTTATGTGAGGCCAGGCACCAGCAAGAGTGGATGGCAGTCCACTCACTGCCCCCAAAAGAGCAATGCACCAATTCCTCATGAGCTTGAACTGGGTCATGAATCCAGATATTCGAACCACCCTCTCCACTTTTCTCTAGGCCGCACAGGAGACCAAACAATTCCACATTAGGTGTCTCAAAGTCTCCAATGCCATCCCACACAGTGGGCAGACTGGGGAAACTTGAATGTGATGAGAAATTTTAGCCCTCACAGGCAGCCAGTGTACAAGTATCTTCCAAAGAAGAAACGATGCCTTGCTCAACAGCTTCACTTTCCATATCCCCTGCAAAGTTATCATCCACCGGCCTATCCCTCTACTGACCACCCACTTCCTATTCAAATATGTGAACAGTGCATAGTCACTGACTAATGAGGAGTAAGTCGCTTTAGCCGTGAGCTTGTTGAGGCTCATTCTCCCTAGCTTCCATTGCCTAGCCTTCCAATACTCCGAGGCTACACAATTTGTTGGCTGGTGATTAGGTATCCCTTCCATTACAGCTCGGACCAGATCCGTTTCCCCTTGACTTAACCAAAACCTAGCCCTTAGACTATCCATACTAAACCAATCCGCTTCCCTTGCATTCCACAGACCTTCCCACCTCTTCACCCCTTTCTTGAACGCGCTTCTCGCCCTCACTAGATCATGCATCGCAAAAGGTTCCTTGCGAAAAGCTAGACTCCACCATAAGCATTCCTTGAGACTAGAATCTCCTCTTAGGCCATCCATCCCCTCCAACTCAGTCTCCCAATACAGGTCTTCCAGGCCGAAGACTTACTATAATTTTTGAAGCAAATATCTTTAAAGGAAAGCCCAAGCACCGTAGGTCATACTATGTCAACCCCCTCCAAGTGCTAGCCCCTCTGCTTCTCCCTTGCTCTATAAAGAATTTCACGACCTCCACCCAAGGAGACCTGGAATCGAACATGCACGGTAGCCATTTGCTCAACAGAGCAGTATTCCATAATCTTATATCCGATAGATTGATCCCACCAAGTAGCATAGGGGCTTTTAAAAGCTCCCAAGGAATCACATGCATCCGTCTCTTGCCCCCTTCCTCCGCCCATAAGAATGACTAGAAGAGCCTTTCAATCTCCTCCCAATGTGTTTTTGAGAACCCCCAACTGAACGACACATATGTAGAAGTCGCCGTCAGCACATGCTAAACCACCAACACTCTCTCATTCCACCCCAAGGTTATTCTAGTCCAACCTTTTAGTTTGGCCTTAATTTTTTGCTTGAACCAGTCAAATATAATCCTTTTAGTGATTCCAATGCCTAGAGGAACACCAAGGTACCTTATTACTTCACCCCTCTGCACTATTTGCATTCGATTGTCGACCAACCATCGCGGAGGGGGGGCTACATTGGTACATATAACGAAGGTCTTGAGCCAGCTATACTGAGACCTCAAGGCTCTGCAAAAGAGGGAGAACTCGTTCATTAAGTTGTCTATGTTGTCTTTATCCTCTGTGGTGAAAGAAATGCTATCATCCACAAACAACTGCAGGTTGAGTTGCCCTTGATTAGGCAAGGTGATGCCCTTGATAATGCCTGATACCACCCCTTTCTTCATTGCATGAATAAGCCGGATAGAACCGAAAGCGAATAGAAGAGGAGCCAGGGGGCAACCTTGGCGAGTGGATCTCTTTAAGTCAAAGTCTCCCACAACCCCCCCATTCAGACAAAGAATGGCTGACCGAAGAGAGTGGAAACCATTCTAATGAACTCATCATCGAAGCCTAATTTTTCAAGCACCGCCATCAAGTAATTCCAGCGAATGCGATCATACCCCTTATGAAGATCTACCCCCATCATGAGAATATTCTGCTGCTTTGTGCATATGGCATAGTCTAGAGCTATTGTTACATTAAGGAAATTATTTAAAATATCCAGCCCCTTGACAAATCCACACTGTTCTGTCCACTATCTCGGAGCAAAGGTCACTAATCCGCATGGAAAGAGCTTTGGCTATTAATTTGTAAGAAGTATTAAGCATGGATATCGGCCTCCAGTCCCCCACTAGATAACTCTACATTGTCTTTTTTGAAAGAGCTTTATTCCATACATTCTAAAAATTTCAGCAGTTAGCCCATCTGGACCAAGGGCCCTGTCCTCCTCTAGGGTGAGTAGAGCTTGGACCTCCAATTCCTTATGAGTGAACGGTCTGCTCAACTACCTTCTATTGTAATCTGAGATTCTGACGTCCAACCCAGCTAGGAGGCATTGTAAACTGCCTCTCCACTCCTCATCTTGGACACCCCCTTCTCCTAAAACAGCACTAAGCAGCTCTTTCAAGAACACATTTGCCACATGCCAATAAACGTGGATCATATTACCATCATGTAATCAGAGATTCTGACGTCCAACCCAGCTAGGAGGCACTGTAAACTACCTCTCCACTCCTCGTCTTGGACACCCCCTTCTCCTACAATAGCACTAAGCTCTTTCAAGAACACATTTTCCACATGCCAATAATCATGGATCATATTACCATCAGAATCCATGACGCGAGCAATAAATTATTCCCTGTCATGTTTCTTCTTAAGGGATTGGAAAAATACATGCGAAGGACAATCGCCCACCTTTAACCATAGTTGCCTTTACTTAACCTTGGCCAGTTTCACTTTTTCCAATTCAAATTTCTACAAGGCCTTATTCACCTCAACCATTAAAGTCGTAAGACTCGGATCTTGATGAGTAATCTTGATGGCCTCCATGACAGAGCTTTTGATATGAGCCAATGCCATCACAGCCGCCTTCTTATCTGCTCTATACTCATGGTCAAGCTTCTTCAGTCTGGAGTAAATAGATTCGGCTGCCACATCCCATTTAAGGCATGGATCCACTATGCCTGCTCCCGCCATCCTCCATAACTCCCGGATTTCAGCACATATGCTCTTGGAATTAAGCATCCACTTGCCAAATTTGTAAGGGACGTCTGCGAATCTAAGACACACCATCATCATTCCAAAGCTCCACAACACCAAGTTGTGATCCGAGATGCTAGAGGAGACTATCCGTTCACCTTTGAGGGGTCCTCTTGTCCACCAACCACCATCAGACAGATAATCTTGTCGCACGAAAATCTTCCCCCCGCCTGCATGGGTTACACCAAGTAAACCTAGCCAACCCCTCCCTATCGAACTCAGTGCAATCCACAAGGTCCTTGTTGACTACTAAAGCATCCCACGCATTTCTTTCATCCACTAACTGAGAAGCAATGAAATGCGATCTATCTGAGGCTAGCTCAGTAAAATTCCAGTCTCCCGCTAAGATCTAGGGCTGATCCCAAAGCTCGGCATCTAGGAACTTCCAACAGCCCATTCGTTCAGAAGAGGCATTAGGAGCATAAGAGGGCTTTCCCGTGATGGCAAATATGCCAAGATTTGCTGGGATTTGCCGCATTTTCGGTGTTTTAGCTCAACCTTTGGGCATTGCAGGTGCTCCTTTGAAGATGGAAATTCTTCCTCTCCACCCGGGCATTACAGGGTTGAACCTCTTTTCTTGCTTAAAAATGTTACCTTGGAAGTGAATCATGAGAGTGCTCTCAACAGAAGCAAGAACGGAAGAAGGACAGAGAGAGAGAGACTCGAGAGAGACAGAGAGACAGAGAGCCACACAAGTTTTGGTGGGTGTAGAACCAGCCTAATCTTCTTTTTCATTCATTTATATATGTGTTTGAGTATTGTACATAACCGGGGTAAAGGCACAGTGACCTTTAACCCCCATAACCTCCCACTTAAAGGACAATGTGCCTTTAAGGGAGAACAACCAGTGAGCATACTATCCAATGCCCATCAATACACGACAATACTCAAACCGCTGACTAGGTAGACTCTTCGTCAGCATATCTGCAGGGTTATCATCTGTATGAACCTTGACAAGCTCTATGCGCTTGTCCTCAAGTACCTCCCTGATGAAATGGTACCTGACCTCAATGTGTTTGGTCTTTGCATGAAAGACCGGATTCCGTGCTAGCTGAATAGCACTCATGGAATCACTATGCAATGTCGGTACACCTGTATGAATCCCCAAATCTCCCGCTAGCCGATCAAGCCATATAGCCTCCTTGCAACCCTCTGTGGCTGCAACATACTCAGCCTCTGTGGTAGACAAAGCCACGCACTTCTGTGCACGAGACATCCACGACACTGCACCACCTGCAAAGGTGAACACATAACCAAAAGTGGATCTCCTACTATCCACATGCCCTGCATAGTCTGAATCTGTGTACCCAAGTACACGCATGTCTCCTTTACCAAAGCAGATGCACATCTCCTTGGTACCCTTCATGTACCTCATGATGCACTTAACTGCCTCCCAATGCCTCTTTCCTGGATTAGCCATATACCGGCTAACAACTCCCACTACAAATGCAATGTCTGGTCTAGTAGCTATCATAGCATACATAAGACTCCCAACTGCTGATGCATAAGGAACATTGGCCATCATGGCCCTCTCCTCTTCTGATTTGGGACTATCTGTATGACTCAGTTTCACATATGGAGGCAATGGAGTACTCACTGCCTTCCCTCTCTCCATATTGAAACGCTGCAATACTTTTGTAACATACTCCTTCTGTGAAAGCCAAAGGAGTTTCCTACTCCGATCACGCGTGATGCGCATACCAAGAATATGACCTGCAAGTCCCAAATCCTTCATATCAAAGGCCTCATGCAACTTGGCCTTTAATGCATCTAGCTCATAAGTATTCTTGCTAGCCAATAGCATATCATTCACATATAGTGCCAAGATTATCAGGCTATTATCCGGCACATCATCACCTGTGACCTTCATTTTGTAGACCCATTTACATGCAATGCTTTCTTTCCATGTGGTAAAGAAACCAAGTCCCAAGTCTTATTCATAAGTGAACTCATCTATGATTGCATAGCATACTCCCACTTGCGTCGATCCTCGCGCATCATAGCCTCTTTGTAGCAAGAAGGCTCCCCGCAATCAGTAAGCATCACATAGTCTACCCCTGGAACAAACTTATCAGGCGGTCTAGACACTCTAGTAGATCTTCTCAAGGGCATTTTAGCTTGCTGTCCCACCTGCATATCAGCCACATTTGGCTCATCATTTCCACCAATAGATGATCCATCATCTACCCTTGATTGTATACCTGTGGGAGTACTTGGTGATACCATTTCTTGCACATTTGGTGCATGGACAACTTACTGTCTATCAACATATGCAGGTGGATTCACATCCTGGAAAGTGATTCTCCTCATTTCCACATCCCTCATGGGTGCCTTATGCATCTTCTTTTCATTGAAGACCACATCATGGCTGCGTATGATCTTCTTTGCTTCTGGATCCCAGAGACGATAGCCCATCTCTCCACTTTCACCATAACCCAGAAAGATGCATTTCCTAGACTTAGGATCTAGCTTCTTTTGAAGCTCTTTTGGCACATGTGCATATGCCTCACACCCAAATATACGCAAATGAGAGTAAGAGGGCTTCTTGCCACTCCATGCCTCTTCAGGAATACCACCATCCAAACTCTTACTAGGTGATCTATTGATCACATGCACTGCAGTCTTCATTGCCTCAGCCCAAAAACCACCAAAAAGACTTGCATTGGAAAGCATGCATTGCAACCTTTCTTGAATGGTACGGTTCATCTTTTCTGCAACTGAATTTTGCTTTGGAGTACGAGGGGATGTGAGCTCCCTCTTAATCCCACGTGTATCATAGAAATGCTGAAAGTCATGAGAGAGATACTCTCCACCATTGTCAGTCCGTAGGCATTTAAGCGTTCTACCTGATTGATTCTCAACCAAGGCCAGCCATTTCTGAAATACCTGGAACACATCACTCTCCCAAGCTATAGCATAAGCCCACACTTTCCTAGTTGCATCATCAATGAATGTCACATAGTATTCAACCCCGCCTAATGACCGTGTAGGCATGGGACCACATACGTCTGAATGCACCAAATCAAGCATTTCAAACTCTTTCTTTCCCCTTCTTTTATGGGCTGATTTAGTCTGCTTCCCATAGAGACAATGCTCACAAAATTCAAAATCAGAGAAACTCAAATGCGGTACATAACCCAAACGGCATAAGAGTTTCATTCCATTCTGACTCATGTGCCCCAACCTGCAATGCCACAAAGAAGTGCTTGGCTGCTTGGTTATTGCAACAACATGATCAAATACCCCTGATACATGTAAGGGATACAAAGTCCCACACTTGGCACTCCTGGCCAAAAGCATAGAGCCCTTCTGAATTTTCCAACTCTGAAAGCCAAAAGTGGTGTGAAAACCAGCATCATCTAGCTGACCCACTGAAATAAGACTCTTGGTCAGCTTAGGCACATGTCTTACATGTTTCAAAACAAATGCAGACCCATTTGCAAAAGAAAACTTTATGTCACCTGCTCCCACTATGTCACATGCATAGTCATTTCCAAGATGCACACAACCTGTCTTTCCACTGTCATAAGTGGAGAACCATTCCCTATGGGGAGTAACATGGAATGAAGCACCAGAATCCAAAATCGAATCCTGGGAATATGCATCATCTGAAGTGGTAAGCAACTCTGTAGATAAACTAGACATGAAAAGAACATCATTGTCACTATCATGTGTGACTGCATTGATCTCCTCGATCTTCACTTTTCCTTTGTCCTCCCTTGGACTCTCTTTCTTTTGATTTGCACCCCAATTTGCATTCTTTTTCTTATCCTTTTGCTCTCTTTTCAGCTTGTAGCAATCCTTTTTCATATGGCCCTTCTTGCCACAGTGGTAACACTCAATGTTCTGTGCCTTGGATTTGCTACGAGACTTCCCTCTTTCTTGGGACTTCCCCCTGAACTGTGATCTGTCCCTTTGCACATTTAAGGCTGCATCCTGCTTGTTGCCGTCCATAGACTTTCGTCTAATCTCCTCGGCCAAGAAGCTACCCACAAAATCATCGAATTTCAGTACTACACCAGGTGCTGAGTTACTGACAGCTGTACGGAAGGTATCCCATGAGGATGGCAATGAACATAAGAGAAATATTGCCTTAGTCTCCGCATCAAAATTCATCTTCTGAGCCTGAAGCTGGCTGAAAATAATATTGAATTCATTCAAGTGAGAAGCAATGGAGACCCCTTCCTTCATCTGCAGCTCAAACAACCTCTTCATGAGGTAAACTTTATTAGAGACAGTTTCCTTCTCATAAGTGGCACACAGTTTCTTCCACAAATCTTCCGTAGTCTGCTCATTTACTACTGTGAAATAAACTGACTCTGCAAGATGAAGTCTAATAGTAGACTTTGCTAATGCATCCAACTCATTCCAATCATCCTCAGACATATTTGCAGGCTTAGCTTCAATCCCTGCCAAGGGTTTAATTTGCTTCTTTTGAATAAGCACATCCCTTATTTGTTCTTTCCACAAAGAAAAGTTTGTCCCATCAAACTTTTTAATGCTGAAAAACTCCTTTTCAGACATGGAAGAGGATGCCATGATGCAAATAAAGCAAAATCCCAAATGCTAGTGCCTGCAAGAGAGAATCACACCAAATACCAGGTGCACCCAAATGTGTATGCCACAATAGAGTGAAATATCACCAAAACTCAAAGCTCAAAGCATCAAAAGATGCATCTGAATCATGTGCATATACTATGCATCCTTTCCTACCTATAGCAATTATGTAGTATGGTCTCGTATGAGAATTATCTATAGGGTGCATTTACTTTTCTACAAATTTTGCTCTATAGGTAGTAAAGACTATATCCAATAAATCAAAAGAGATTTTGTGCATAACCCTTGATGGCATCAGTGCATAAAGACACATCATCATGTCCCCACGATGGCAATGATCATGAAAAAGATGAAGATAAAATTTGATCCTATGCAAGTCTCTGAGTTGGTTCAAAGCATAGGACAAGATTATCTAGAAAGAGATTCCAAAAGTTGAACATGGTTTGATCAATCAAAATCATGTTTCAAATAACTAACAAGGTCATGGCCACATCCAACAAAACCTACAAGAATTGTAAATATTCTTATGTTTGTGTAGATTTTGAAGGAGATTCATTCAAGATTATGGTAAGACTGCTGTTCCAATGACAGATCATCTAAAGGGCAAAGGAAGCACCTTCATATGGGATGAACTACAAAAGAATAGCTTTGAGAAGTTAAAAGTAGCTATAGCATCTGCGCATGTCTTAAAAGTAGTGGATCCCAATGAACCATTCATGGTTGAAAATGATTTTGTTGTTGGGGTAGTACTTTTACAAAAGGTTTGATCAGTGGCTTTCGAAAGCAAAAAGTTAGACCATGCCCAACGGAATTATTTGGCATATGAGAAGGAAGTGTATGCTATAGTCCATGCTTTGAACAAATGGAGGCACTATTTGTATGGTGCCAAATTTGAGATCATTTTTTATCAAGAAACCATTAAGTGAATTTGCAATCAACTAGAGCTTAAAGGAAGAGAAGCTAGGTGGGTTGAAACAATGCAAGAGTTTGTATCCAATTGACATATCAGAAGGCAAAGTTTAATGTGGTAGCAAATTCCCTAAGCCGAATGCCAATTGTTGATGAATTCAATTTTACTCAATTCCAAAATGATTTCCTAGAGTCCTTAAAAGGAAAATGTGAGTTTGATCCTCACTTTCTGAGATCATATGCAAAGAAATTATGAAAAGGAAATTAACTAATCAAGGAGATTTCTCTGAGGAGTCACATGGAAATGGTGACACACCACATGCTACTCAAATGGAAAAAATATACAATAATTGAGGACGGCTATCTACTCTACAAGGGTAGAGTATGTGTCTCGAATAATAATGACATTAGGCACCAAATTCTTTTCAAGTGTCATGATAGTTCAAGTGCTGGACACCCGGGAATTCAAAAGATGTATGTGCTTCTGTCGAAGAGACAATTCTTTGTCCTGGAATAGATAAGGACATCCAAGATTATGCATTGAAGGCCCAAAAATGCTAAGTCAATAAGGCTGAATGACTTAAGATAGGTCCTGGAGGTCTCCTACACCCATTGGAGATTCCATCTGGAAAATGGAAAAGCATCTCCATGGATTTTATTATTGGATTAATTACAACATAGAGGTGGCACGACTCTATGTGGGTAAATACAGATCGATTGACCAAGATGGATCACTTTATTCCAACCAACGGAGAGGTTAAAACTCTAGAATTAGCTACTAAGGCTATTTATGGAGAATATTTATTAATTTTATGGGCTACCAGTCCGTATTGTTAGTGATCAGAATAACAAATTCAACAGCCATTTTTGGAGGTTGTGTTTATGAGGTTGGAAACTTCTTTGAATATGAGCACTACAGATCATCCACAGAGTGATGGTCAAATTGAAAGGGTTAATCAAGTCATTCAAGATATGCTTTGAGCATAAGTAAACTGTAAACTAATTGGGAACAATACTTGCCCATATTAGAATTTGCATATAATAGTGTCAAACATTCAACTACAGGTTTTCGTCAATTCATAATGATGTATGGATTTTATCTGAAACCCCAGTTGTAGTGGCACTAAAAAAGAGAAGGTTCAAGCGGCCAAAGACTTTCTTAAGGATATGAATTAAATCCTTAAATTAGCTAAAGATAGCATCAAAAGGGCTCAAGATAGAGCTAGAAGCTATGCAAAACCCCTACCAAAGGTTGGAGTTTGAAGAAAATAAGAAAGTCTATGTCGGGGTACCTGAATCTTCAGAATCCGTAAAGTCTGGTAAATTTTCAACTTTGTCTCTTAGGTATTGTGGACTATTCATAATACTTAAGAGAATTGGAGAACTTGCCTACAAATTAGCCTTACTAGAGGGATGTAGAGTACACCCAGTTTTTCATGTGATTATGCTAAAAAGGAAGTTAAGAGATGATGATAATCTCATTGGAAATGAAGTCCTAGTTGAACTCATTGAGCCTGTTCCTTTACCACATGAATCAAAAAGAATATTAGATAGACAAAAGAAAAAAGAACGCAACATAAATTATGGCAAGAATGTCTGATTAAGTGGAAAGATAAACATGAAGAGAGTTCATAGTGGAAAGATAGACATGAAGAGAGTTCAACATGGGAAACGGTAAGCAATCTCTAGATGAGGTTTCCCAATTTTGTTTTTGAGGACATACATTAGGAAAAAAGGGAGCTCATTTTGGGGCCTTTTACGGTTTGGAAAAATAAGCTCTCAACCAATCAATAGAGGGCCAACGTAACGTTGAAAATTCACAAAAATAAGAGAAAATAGAAAAAGGAAACAATACTTTATGTAGGTACAAGCGTGCTACATTAATGTGGAGATTGGTTTTTTATTCTCACAAGATCTTTGGACAAGAAGATAGAATCTAAACTGACATTTTATCTGACAAGGGCCTTCCCGCTTCCACCTTCCTTTGAACTTTGAAATGTTGTGCCGCCTTTCCTTTGAAAGGTCTACCATTCTACACCATTGCCTCATTGTGCAGCAGCCTTTCTTTTCCAAAACTGCTCCCTTGTTCTTGTTTGGCGTAGAGTAAGATGTTTCTCGTCAACTTTCTGTCTGCCCACTTTCTCTTTCTTGAAACTTCAAATTGTTATCTTAGTTACATTACTTTGCTATTGTTACAGATTTAGAAAATCTCCATGGTGAATCAAAACCATGGCCGTTCTTGTGGAAGACGCTCTGTGGATGATAATGCTATGAAGGCAGAATTATACCAAACATCCTTACCCCGTCGACCTGCTTCTTCTATTTCGTCAGTAGAGAATTCAAGTACAGTCAAAACGGAAGGAACTTGGGAAAGGTTTAGTGTTTCGAAAGGAGCATGGGTGCTCATGCAACCTAGCAAAAGAAAAAGACCCAATACAAAAAACATTTTCTTGGCATCATGGAAGGGAAGAGTACGAGATTTTAAAATCACCAGAGGGAAGATATCCGTGAAAGAAGTTTTGATTTAGCACGTGTACATGCATAAAGAACTTGTCTTGCGAGACTATCCAAAAAATCTTCCGCAACACAGGCCTAATTGTATATTTTTCTATTGTGGTTTTTTTCTTTACGAGGTGTATGGATTTTTAAGATGAAGCTTTCTCTCTTAGCTTATTGACATTCTTGTGTTGTTTTATTTCAGATTTATATCCTTCATCGTATGAGACATGGCAAAACATCGATTGTATTCCAGATGGGATTTATAGATGTTCTGCATGGATCGATAGGAGAACAACAATACCAAGGTCGATGTGCAACAGAGCTAGCTCAATCGGGTATATTTTTTACTGATCATTTTTATCAGTTTCTGGACAAAGCTAACACACATGGTGTGTTAATAAAACAAGACCTTCCGGCATGGAATTCAGTGGATTGGCCTCACCCACATTCTAGTGTTACAGAGGCATATAGGGCGAAGCTTTTTACAGAAGTACAGAAAGCTCTGAGGCCCAATATTGCCACTAGGATAGTAAAAATTTCTTTATGCATGCCTCTCACAGTTTTTGTGGACTTGCTTAATACCTTTCCCAGTGAAGGTTTAAAAAACAATGTTCATAGTTAAAGCAACAAATTCGGCATGCATGCCACAATTTTTGGATAAAGGTTGGGATAAGAAGACATGTAGTTCAGTGTTTTGTGAGGTTGTCCAACCTTCTATGCAAATGAAGTACATGGTTGCATCACAAAATTTTATTTTCTCTTTTTATTACAAGCGCAGTTGAATGCTAGGCACAAAACTAGTCCCAATGGATCAAGATGAAGATTCTTTTGGTGCAGAAAATAAACTTCTTGATATTGATGTTGTTGAGAATGGTGATGTGCTAGTCAATATCTCATTAAGAGAATGTTGCTCCCTAGCTCAATTGCGCAGTGACATTCTGTTTGAGATAGAAGGTTCTATTTCAAACGACTTTTTATTTATCTACAACAACAAAAAGGTACACCATCTGATTTATCCTAGTCTCATTAAGCATTGCTATTAGTTTACTTTACCGCTCTGATTCATATTGCTTTTTTGCAGTTGCTCAAAAGAAGAGAGAGCTCAATAAAATTCAAAGACATTGAAAATTTAAAAATTGAGATAACATAGACTCCATAAACAAAGGTTTTGTATTCAATCAAGTAAGATTTTGTACACAACTATCTAGTTAAACATGTAGAACATATTTCTGACATCCATTTTCTATTTATGTACAGCTTGATCCAGAGGTTGCTCTACATTTTTTGGAGGATCTTTTTTCTGCTGCTCCATCCTGTCCTGTACAGTATGTTGGTGTTGCTCCATTGTCTCCTCCACTGCCCCAGGAGCATCTCTTTGCTGCTGCTCCATTTTCTCCTCAACAACATCAGCAGCAGGTCCTTGCTCCTATGGCTTCTCCTCCTCAGCACTAGGTGATTGCTCCTGTGGCTTCTCGTCCTCAGCATTAGGTGCTTCATCTGTGGCATCAAGGTGTATGACACCTTCTTGTACTTTAGATCTCTCACCCAACTCCACAGTAGCTGGTACAATAAGTTTGGGGGAGGCATAGCTCAAAAACCTCCAAATTGTATGAGCTCTAAAATTATGTACATAGTTTGAGCTGAAGCTATCCTCTTTCATCTGCAATGGCAGACGATAATTTAGAACACTTTGTATCATTATGAATTATCTTCAAGCTAAATGAAAATTATTTTTTCTTACAAGGTCTGGCTGTTCTTTCTCAAAATAGCTTGAAAGTAGATATTTTGCACTGATCAGCACTCTCCATCCACAGCTACTTGAATCATCTTGTTGTGGTGTCTGTATAGTTGTCCAGAAAGATACGTTAGAAACTGTTAGCATCTGCACAAAACAAAATTATTCAATAAGTTCAAAGACATAGCATGAAATAGACATCAGTAGAGGGAATGACTTTTTACCTCTAGACTTATTGGCTCTATTGAATCCAAAAGAGAGACATTGGGAGGACAGTGATCCAATGCATCTAAAAGCCTTCTAATACAACTGCAATATGTATAATTTAGTTAGTATGATATCAAAATAATGAAGTTTTAAGTTCAAAAAGCACACACAGCACTTACAATTTTAGCTCTCTGTGTGTGTTTTTAAGAGAGTTGAATAGAAAGCATTGCTTTTGCTGGATGTCAATAGAAACAAAACTCCAGTGGTCACTGCATAAGGAAAAAAGCATAAGGAAATCAAAGGCTACAAGAGTTCCCAATCTTAAAGAAGAATCTTAAAAGAAGTAGTCACCCACATACCTGTTATGGTATGGAAGTAGCAAAACATCAATTACTTCAAAATTGCAATGTTTGAACCAGCTGGAAATACTAATGGGAGTCTCCTTTGCATCTCTTAATTTAGAAGAAATGGCAGGATCAATAATATGGACTGTATGTTGTACAGAGGGGTGAAGCCAGCTTCTCATCATGCTGCATAGGACCAAAAAATAATTAGGGTAGGTTATAAAGGAGGTACAAGGAGGATTGTTTTGCAAAAAATGTAAAATAATAGACACTTACTAGAGCATTGCAAGAATGATAGTATCTGAGCAATACTCATTCTTATGAGCCAATGCTGCCAAGCATGGTTTTGTCAAGTCAAAATCATTCACTGAAACTTCATCCTCAATATGGACAACTACATTAGGGCCCAGCTCCTGCAACCTTCTATGTATCTGCAGCTCCTTCTTTCCAGTCTCCATATCTATAACAGATTTTGTTTCTTTTATTTGCTGCTTCAGTGACTCCTCATAAGCAGCCTCCCCTCTGGTGTTCTTTGAGTGCGTTACCTCAACAACCTTAACCTCATCTACCTTCAACTTCCTTGTAGGTGGAATTAGCAATATGTCTCTCATCTTTATGTCCTGCCATTCCACAGGATGAACAAGCTTGTCATACCTCCATCTCACTCTGGACAAAGTGTTGAAGTCTTTGGCCATCAAAGTCACCCTGTGAGCATGGGCTGCTACCATCATTGCATCTTCAAAATATTTTTCCAAGTAATCCTCTGCCATTTCCTGTAAGGAAAGAATGGCAGTTCTATTCCACCTGAACCCAAGGTGCCAACTATCACATATTTCTCTCACTAGTCTTTGAAAAGGTGCCTTGGGTATTGCAAAGCCTATAGCTTTCTGTTGCTTCCTGATCTCCCTTAGCACACCTGCACCATGATTCAATCTCTTGGCCTTTTGCTTGAGCAGGCTCATTGGCTTACCCTTCCTACCATGTGCAGCTCTTCCCTTTGGAGGCACACTAAATTTCTTGGTACCTGCCCCAGCTGCTGTGTTGCTGCAAGCCCTGGCCCTTTGCCAACTTTCCTTGCAGTTGACTTGGTTCTTGCCATCACTCTGAAAAACTACATACAAAGGATTGGAAAGAGATTACAGACATGGAGAACATGTTTTGACAAAAAAAGGCAATCACAGGGGTGGATGAAGCAACATAGAGAAATTTGCAATAAAACACGATACGAGGAGTTTGAAATTCCTAACAGGTCCAAATCGCGTTTTCCTGCAAATTCCTGAAATGACATGCTGGTGCATTCCTACAGTGATTTCTCTATCTCTACAACTAAATACAGTGTGAATGGAGTTTATGCAAGAAGAGTACAGCCATGGATAGCTATGGAAGTCACAAAACCAGAATGACAGGGGTGGATGAAGCAATATTTCAATATTTGCAACAAAATGCGATTTCAGCTGTTTGAAATTCCTAAGGCCTTCTCCTCGTGTTTTCCTGCAAATTCATGAGGCAGCATGCTGGAATATGCCTTCAGTCATTTGAAGGTGTTTGCATAACCATGCAAGATGGATTGAGTCTATGGAAGGCAAGAAGTGTGCACAGACTGAAGGAAGAACCCATAAGTACAGTTTTACCCTCACATGCAAATATCACACTTGAAGATTTGCATTCCTACAGTGATTTCTCTGTCTTGACAACTAAATAAAATATGGACTGAGTCTATGCATTTCCATGCAGGATGGATTGTTTCTATTGTAGGCAAGAAGATTGCAGAGACTAAGGGGAGAAGCCATTGTTATTGACCTGAAATCTATCTGTGGATGTGTTGTGCTGCTGATGAGTAACCTGTGCTGAGGATGAACCTGTGCTGCTGGACAGGATGCTGATGTTGCTGAGTATGGAGGTAGGGAGGTAAGAGAGCAGAGACTGGAGGGCAAGAGGTCTGAAACAGGATACCACAAATAAGTGCAAATACAAATCTTCTAAATCCCACACGTGTGGAATGTAGTCGTTTTTCACACGTGTGGATGGGACCCAGATCTCTTGGAGTTTGAAATTTGGCACTTGTGAAAGGTACACTTTATGCCTTGGAACTTGTGCCATTCATGATTTCATAATCAATTCCACAACCACTCTTCCCTCCCTTGCCTCCCAATCTTTCATCCCTGCCACGACCCTCGCATCTTCCATTTCCTTCTCTCTGATCCTTTCCTACCCAGCACACTCCATCTAGACTGCAACCTGCCTGAAGACTACTACCACTGCCAGATCTCCAGGTTACCTAGAGTGCAGAGTTCAAGCTAGTGAAAGAGCAGGAGATTTACCAGTGCAACTCCAACAGCATGGAAAAGGAAAAAAAAGGTCAGAATTCTAGATTGGTTTCAATGTTTTTTGACATATATTTCTTCCATCCATAGGATTTTTTATGTCCAAATGTCTTCACTCAGCTCCACCCTTCTTGTTACATTTTCAATTTGTAGTGTCCAAGAATGTGGTAAATCACCCAGGAATTTGATTGGAGATGGATATGAATAGAAACTAGAAATTTGCAACAAAATGCGAGGAGAGTGGTTTATAAAATTCTAAATAGCCCATATCGCATTTTGCTGCAAATTCCTGTTGTTGACACATTCCTCATGAAAAGTTTCACTCAGCTCCAGCATTTCTCTTGCATATGAGATCATACTGTCCAGGAATCACTGAGATGAACTTAGTGTTTGATTTGACATGCATATGAACAGAACTGGAGAATTTGCAACAAAATGTGAGGAGAGTGCTTTATATTTTCCAAATGGTCTCCCATCGCGTTTTGCTGCAAATTCCTGTGTCTGATTTGGTTCTCACTTCTACCTCATTGTTTTGCTATCTTTAGCCCTGTGGAATTCTTCCTTGATGATGAGAAATGTTTTTGCTTTGGAACAGCTGGCTCCCAGGCCCCACCTTTCAAGAGGAAGCTGGACTTTTCTGCTGCTATTATTAGACCACAACAATCACCAGGTGAGTCATGAGAGGTCATGAAGGAATTATCTGGTGATATCCAATGCATTCACTGATTGCATATGTCAGCATATAGAATTCATAGTATATAAGTTTTTGAACAGGCAAAAAGAAGAGACTGGAGCAGAGTGCTGATTCTTCCATCACAAAACAAATGGAACCAGAAGAGGACAAGTCTCCAGATTTGCTCCTATTTGAGTTTCTTCACAAATGCAAGGCTCAGAGTAACTTCCATATATACCACAGTATTTTCAACATGGAGTTCACAATGAGCTCTGTATTGGAGCATCACAAAGATTTTCTTTCAGACTATTGGGATACCTTCAAAGAACTGACAGAGGCAGGAAGAATTGTGGAAGGAGAAAAGGTTTTTGTGCATATAAATCATATTGTCTCCATTGATAGGTTGAGGTACCATGTGAACAGAAGATTTGATAGCTTGCCTGATCAATATAAATTCAACTGTAACTTGCACACCAGAAAGTGCAGAGTGCTTGAGGCAACCATGGCATTCCTTATGTACATTGTCTTCAGTCAAGAGTCTTTGGATGAACAAGGGCAGGAGATTGAAGAAGAAGACACATCTGAAGTAGAGGAAAAGGAGGATGTTTCTTTGGTCACAGAAATGGCAGAGTAAGAAGAAGATATCAACCTTCAGGATGAGGGGCTGCAAGTGGCTGCTCTTGACCTTGTTCAACTAAGGACAAAAACTCTGAGGGGAGCAGAGCCAGTTGAAGATTTTGATGTTCAGAGCAGCAACTATGCAGTGCCCATGCTTCCAGGTTTCTTGATTGGTGGAAAAGATTATGTTTTCCTCCATGATATAGAGTGTATGTTGAATTTGAGGGAGGACTATGCCATTTCCCTTATTGCCCAGGCTTCAAGGCTTGACAAGGAGATTGGCATCTGGCTTTGGAAACAATTTTTGATCCTGTAGAGGCCCTTACATTTTGTTTCAAAGAGGCTGAAAAGTTCCAAGAGCCAGATGAAGCTACCTTCCAGCTCACACAGGAAGCTATGAATCTCTCAGCACTATACACAGAAAAGCCTAAAGAAGAGGTTGGACAAGAGGGGAGAGGGATAAATCTTTGGAATGATGAACTGCTTGTTGCTGATGAAAATGAGAAGGTACTTCAAATCAAATACTTTGACTTCTACTTAACTTTGTTTTTGTAGGTTGTGTATTGTCTCACTCCAATCTTTTGATATGTGGCAGCTACAAATTGAGGATGACACATTCCTCCAGAGATCAAGTGGAAGCAGGCTGGTTGGGTTTCACAAAATGTTAGGCCTAGCTCATTATATTCATGATCTAGGCAGTGCCAAGATCTTGATTTACCATAGGCAGTTGAGCAACAATGGAGAAGCCATTGTTTACTTCTTAAAATGTTTGTCCAGGGCTTTAGGTGGACATGTTCTTTCATGGCAAAAGGAAAAGATCATTTTGATAGAGAGGTTGTCTGCCATAGATATATTTGGAGATTATGTGAATAAGCAGGCCTCTAGGGCCGCTTACTTTTTGTCTTACACTTCTTATGCATTAGCATGTGGTGTTAAGGAGCCCAAATGTCTGGAGGGCTATGGAAAACACCAGCTCATAAGGTTTCGAGAGCCACCCATGATTGCATCAGGCCACACAGTCCAAGAAGAGGAATAGGTGGAGACAGTTGTGAAGAAAAGGATACCCCTCCCAGACAAGCAACAGAGGCAAGCATTGATAAACAGACAGTCGACATCAAGCCAATAAAGAAGAAAAAGACTCCAATCAAGATAAAAAAGAGGGTTCCGATCGGCAGGCCCTGGGAGAAATAGGATTTAGTCATCAAATATAGCACAAACATTATATTAAAGTTGAACTGATTTGTACAAAGTCTTTGATATCTGGTGGATCTTGTATAAATGAACAATAAGTTGAAGATGAAATGATTTGTACATTTAGATAGAGTGGTGTCGTTAAATATTAAACAAACAATATATTGAAATTGTGAACAAATTGTATTACGTTTAGATCATATGTTTCACAAAAGAAATACTTTTGATGCATAACACCAAGAGTCACTTGTTCCACCAAAAAAAATTCTATTGAATGAGTTTGAAAACATGTGGAAATAACACCAATAAGTTACAAATGAGTCCTATTCATGCTTACTTGTCCATTTATGGTTTCTAAATATCTTCGATTCCCTCCATTGTCTATGTCTCTCTGCTGCAATTGAATTGTCTAGAGCTTGTCTTCGTCTTTGCTTTTGGGCTAGAAGAAAAGCAAGCTTGATTTTGGAGCTAGCAACTTTTCTTTTAGCATGCAGCCTCTATAGTATGCCTCGGTAAAACCATTGGAAGACTTCCTTTAGACTATTTGCCTTCTGACTCCCTCCATAGTGTTGTGTGTGTTTGAAAAATGCATTACGTGCCATGTAGTGAGACTTCTCCATGCCTTGGGTAGACCAAATTGCTGGGCATCCATACTTTTTGACAAAATAGGGAAGGTGGTTGTATATGATATGCTGTAAGACATAAGAATGCATAGTAAGTAATAAAAAAAAGAGGATCACACTTAAGTAAAAGAAAAAGACAGAACCTTACCATGTAGTGAGTTATATTGTAGGCTGTCCACGCGTCTTTCATTGACTTCCCAAAATGTTTAATTGCCTCCTCAAAGTTCTTGTAATCACTCTTTGTCCATGTTACTTTGTCACTCGGGGGGGTCACTCATCATATGTAACCCTATCACGTGAGTTCAACAAAAGGATATTTTTTATTTCTAAAATTTACAGAAATAAATATACATAAGGGACTATTTAAAATAGTTTTGGAAAAAATTTACAGATTTGTATAGAAAAGGGGTACATTTTGTTAATGAAAAATTTATACAGATAAGGGATTTTAGAAATATGCCTTGAACGCACGTGGTATAGAGGGTTTATACATAGTGACCCCCCTGAGCTTTGTCACAGAACATGAAGAGTTGATCAAGAGACCTCCACACCTCTGCCTTCCTATTTCGCGCTTCCCCATCTGCCTCATGATCTTTCACAGCATTATGGACTTGCTTCCACAATCCATAATTAATCTTTGAAACCGTTCTACCTTGCCTTACTTGCTTACTGTGTTTGGGTCGAGACAAGAATCTTCTTGCCTTAACACCACCAATAGAGGGCTTGATTGGCACCTCCTTGCCATTGGTAGACTTTTTAAAATCCTTCTTCTCAATAATTCGACATAGACCATGCAATGTGCAGATGTGAACATTACATAGTGGAATGTCCAGAATGGCCTTGAAGTCAGGGTCAACTTTATCTCTATTAGGTGCTCTCTTCCACCATTTTGAATCCATTACTTGAGCTGATTCTTTGCGGTAAAGACAAGGAGACTTTGAGTTGCCTCCTTTGCTAATGTTATACATGCACTTAAGTGTTTTAAGATCCCCGGCCATGTGCTACTCTACTTGAAAATCACCTTTTCCTGCAACATGGAGATTCTCGCCTTGCACTTGTCTTTTGATTATTCTTGGTATTTCCGTGTGGTGAAACACCCAATCTAGTGTTTCATGGTCTTCGATCTTCACCTGCCAGATTATAGAAAACAAAAGTCTTACTATAACAGATTTGAAAACAATGACCAAAATCAAGTATAAAACAAAAAATGATCATACCTGGAACGAGCCTAACCACCATATGTGTTTCTCTGACTGCACACTAAAATACTTCGAACTCGCTTCAGTCAATGATGTATCAATTGCTCCATTCATCAATGTAATAGTAACTCTTTCCATTTTCTTTTCCTTTACAACCTCACACTCATCCAGTTTGATAACAAATTTCAAAATGCCTTTGCACTCCTCAAATGTTATTCCATAAAACTCAACCATTCTTCTTTGAAGTTGTTGTAGATCTACAAATATATTGTTCCAAGGATCATACACAGTGGTTCCTTTACCACCATGAAATATTTCTTCAATATGGATATATTGCCCAATAAATTCATCTATACTTTCATTCAAATGACCTCTTATCCTCCACGCGGTTGCTGGATTTGGTAGTAAAACTTGTTTAATCCTTTGATCTTTCAAAGTTGAGGATATCGCATGGAAAATCGAACCTGCTAACTCCACTAACATCAAGAGCCTCTTGGATTATAGTGCCATCAACTTGATTATTGGATACAAAGTCCTCTACAACATTGCGTTTGACTGTTTTGTATTTTTTTTCCTCAATCAAACCTTTTGCTACACCGCAAGAAAGCAATCCTTTCATTTGTTTAACAGGAAGAAGGTTCGGGTCCATATTTTCTTTTGTAGGCTCCAATAATTTCCTGTAGTAACAACACAATATGCCTATATCATTCAGCACCTCCATTCTTGTTTTGCGATAATCGACGAAATAGATATAGTCATTTGAGAGCCTTTTTGAGTATACAAAATGATAAATTTCAATCTAACCTTGCTTCCTGAATTCGTCGCTTGCATCCACCAGTCCCAGCCTTCAAATTTGCAATGTTTTTAATCTTCCTGCTACGTAGTCTGTCTCCAAGCACGGCTCTCTTCTTTCTTGCTCTTGTCAACTTTTTTTTACTCTTTGAATGCTCTTCAATTTCATTCTGCAACTGCTGCTCCAATTTTGCACGAATGGCTATCTCCTGCATCTTGGCCCCCTTTTCTTGTAGGTACATCATTTTATACGTTTCCGCAAATGCAGACTGCGCTGAAATATAACCAAGAAGTCCATTTTGTCCATTGCCGGCAAACCTCAGTAATGTGGTGGGATTGACAAATGGAGGTGTAGAGTTTTTTACTTGACATTTTGGATATATCTTCCATCGCACCATAAGTCAATATGTTGAAGCCCTTCTCTTCTCATATTTTCCCGCTGTTGAGCATTCAGCACCGTATCCTTTCGTCTTTTTTGTGCTGGAGCATATTGTTCTTCTAAGTCGATGTGAAGATGTTGTAATCGCTTCTTCTGAGATAGTGACTCACTAGTATCGGCCATTTTTTGTGCTTCTGAGGTTGGGAAGTTTGTTTTTCAATCTCATAGTCATTTTGTAACATGAATCATGGAAGTGTGGCGGTATCCATGTGAATATTTTGAAAACTTGCAATCACCAAGTTCAGTGATGGATTCTTTATGAAAGGCCTGCACACGTCGGCAAAAGAGATGCGGAATCTTTGGTAAACAAAAAAAAATCTAAGGAGATATTTAATGCAAAATCGTGTTAGTCAGACAAAAGATTATCTTATTCCTTTTTGAATTGACAGTTCTGTAGTCCTTACTGACAGTTCTGAGCCACGTTTCCAAATTTTACTATTTTTGAGGTCTTTTAGGAGAGAAATAAATCAAAAAATAGTGAATTTCTTACAGGGCCCCAAAATGAGTTCCCTTTTTCCCTAATGAACCATTCTTAAGGGAAGGGGAATATTACATCAACCATAATCATGGAAGTTGCGGCTTGGTTATAGCGAGGTGGGAAGCCAATGGGCTCGACAACACTTGCAATTAGTAGGGACTTTGAGGGTTTGGAACTAGGATGGTTTCTAGGCCTAGGCATTTGAGAAAGGGGTGCAAAGAGGAACCCCATTAGAGGGTTTTAATGCTAAGTTTCCTTATGGGACATATGACTCCAAATATGGAAGCCCCTTGGCAAGTCTTTTGATTATAAAAGCCCTCAAGCTTTTCTATAGCGATGTCAATGTTTTAAATTAAAGAGAATGGGCAATTATAAAAAGCAACCCACAATCATTATCATCACATATCTCTTTTTTCCCCTTTTTTTAGAAACATTTTACAAGCCTCTACATGGCTTGATGTGAGAACAAGAAGCCCAAATTCAAATAGGTTGGATTTTTTAAAAACAAGACATATTTGCATTGAGGAGCTAATAGAAAGAAAAAAATGGTAGGTCTTTGGTAGCACCTATCACCCAAGGGTTGCACGATTACGAAACCCTAGATGCTACTATGTTCAAGGGGCTCTTAAAAACCCTGTATCATAAAATTTTCATGGATAAAAAGACCCTTTTTTTATATAAACTTATGGGGCTTTTTCAAAATTCAATCAAAAGCCTCAAATGTATATAGATTTCTATAAATTACTTAAGTCTTTTGAATTAAGAAACCCTTTGATTTGGACCCATGTGGTATACTTACATATTTCTAGGTGAACCCAACATAGCATTTAGTACAACATGTTAGTTGTATACCAATCAATCATCATGTTCATAAAGGTGTGATGTTGATCTAGTGTCCCTTCACACCTTTTTAATTGTGGTTAAAAGGCATATGTATCTTGAATATCATTAGTAGATTGGTGAAAATCAAAATGGATGGGTTGAATTGTGTGAGCATTAACCAAAATTGATCTATGGTCATGGCAACCTACAAGTATGGAACCACAATGTATAAATAGCGAACAATAGTTTCGTTCAATCAAAGACCTCCTAAAGAGACGAAAGACTTTCAAATACTTGGGGTAGAAATTTCATCATTTGGTGGGGGCCTTAAACTATTTCTTGAATGCATTGTGTAGATTGAATCTTTGTATATTAACTCCTAAATCTTGTGCTCATAAAATCATCATAAACCTTCAAATGGGAAAAATAGACAAGAACTATCCATGATAAAGACTAATGTTTATTAAAATTTATGAGTCTACAAATGTTGATTGTTAAGTGGTTTGTGCATGTTTAGATCCTGTTCACACTTGAGTCAGGCAAGCAGAAGGCAAAGAAGGCAACTCCATGTGTGCCTCCCAATAAGGGGATGTGAGTGTAGCCATTGCCACCATAGATGCAACCCCCTGCTATTGCCACACCCCCATACATACTTGCCCCAGTGGAATTTTTCCATAATATGGCCCCTGTGAGAGCATCCAATGCATACACCTCCCCTGTTTCTGCAAATGAGCCTGCAAATACCACCCCTTTTGCCACACTCACTGGCCCAAATGCCCATGCTCCTCTTGGGTTCGCTGTTGTCCATAGCACTTCTCCTGTCCTTGCATCCATTCCCACCCAACCCCCTCCTTTTGTAACCCCCTTGCCTGGTGCTAGTGTGAAGTTTTGTCGCCCGTCATTGGCTATGTTCGTGTACACCCGCTCCCCATCTGTACATGATCCCCATGATGCCCCTCCTAAACCACCTCCTGGCCCTACTACCTGCCATGATGCACAAGAGATATCTAATGTTATATAGCCTTCAAGGAACTCACCCTCCACTTAAAAGAAAACAAAAAAATTTAAACAAAAATGCAAAGGCACTTACGTTAAAGCCGGGGGTAAGGCGAGGGGGTTCACCAGTTTTATGTAATTTTTTCTCTTTTGGTCATTGCACAAGTTGGGATGATTTGTATGGAATTAAAAGTGAGTAAAAATACAATCACGAGATAAAAGGAGTCTTCTATAACTGAAACTTGGATGGGCAAAGTCAATCTAGAGGTGAACAACTGCAAATATTGCAGCAGCATTCAAGTACACATGAACAGTTAAGGCTCAGTATATTGCAAGACGGATCGACGCGGTGACACAAAGAACGGATCAAGTTTTATATGTGAGGCTTGCAGATGGTTGAATGAAAATGAAATCCATAAAGCAAGCTCCAAGTGAAGGATTTACGGAAGTTTGAGCTAAAATGGGCGAGCACCATTCCGAATCAACAAGCCGTTACTAATGTAAGATATACAAACATTGTCTCCCATTCTTGTTCAACAGTTGTAGTAATCTTTGCATTGAACTCCAAGGCTTTGGCCTAGTGGTTTGAGTGTTGGGCTACCAACCCTCAGGTCATGGGTTCAAGTCTTGGAGGCTGGGGCATGGAGTCCTAGCTTGTGGTTGGGTGCGTGTGTGTGGTGTGTGTGAGTGCCACAGCTATCGACCCATTGCCCACCGGTCCAAGGCGAGGTGCCCCTCGATAGGACCACGGGTGCGTGAGTGTGGTGTGGGTGTGTTCAAAAAAAAAATAAAAAATCTTTGCATTGAAGGATTGCATTTGCAGCTACTAATTCATTTGTACTACAGGATTGCATTAATTCAAAAGCAGGATGATATAGACGTTATCGTCTCGCATTTTTGTTCAACAGTCGAGTCGTGGCAGTAAAAGATAGCATTTGCAGCTACTAATTCAAAAGCTAAACAATACATAATTACGTTTAGACGACAAGGGAGCGTTTTTTTGCTTTACCTTAGACCACACAACAGCTCCAGTGTCGCATTCCAATGCCCACACCACGCCACTCTTCTGCCCAGCCACCACAAGGCACCCGATAGTCGACTCATTGTTTTCCCATGCTAAGCGACGCGAATGACGATGACCACCTTCGGCCTCGTCCTCGAAATGCAGCAACATAGGCGCTTCTCCGAAATCGTAGTCCGGACCCAGAATTGCAGGGCAGTTTGTAGCACCGGGTGAAGCACAGGGTAACGTCCAGACGTCATAACCTTGTAACTGTCTGCTCCAGATGATAGATCCATTGTCGATGTCGAGAGCCATTAAGGAATCCTGATGATCTTCGGGTCCTTGGCACGGATCTGGAAGGTTTTGCTGGGTGTTATTGGGGCGGTGAAGTTCACACTGATACACAGATTCAGGCACTTGGTAATTGTTTCCTGCACGAAGGATTGGTTCTGATCAATATGCTATCTAATTATACTGTTCAAAGAACTCGGGCTAAAAGCTCTCTTGCACGCCTTTGGCATCGTAAGAGTACACAAGAAGAATCAGTCACGGAGATGCAAAGATACAAATCATGGATTAAACCTGTGCCGATATAGACTAATCGCCTCTTCGTGTCGATCGGCGGACTGCTGCCCCAGAGCGCAACCCCATAAAATCCAGAATTCGGTGGAAGCATAGGAGTTCGCCACACAACGACGCCATCCCTTAGCCTTATCTTTTGAAAACTTCCTTGAAATGTGCAGCAGACTCCTGCAGTGAACTCCTGGCTAGAAGAAATTCCCACAAAGTAAAACCTGCATACGGCCATATTCTGTAAGTACGAAAGTCCACAAGATCGCAACCAACAGGCCGTAAAGATTAAGTTAGAAACTTCACCGTAGACGCACCCTTCGAAGACGGTTCCGGATATAGTGATTTCTGCTCTCAGGGAGTCGTCGAGCGGCTCTGTTTGCCATACAAGTGCCCCGGTACATCTATCAAGAGCGAGAACAACCGATGGACCATATAACCCCACCAGCAGCAACTCTCTGTAGATAACCGGAGTAGTTCTTGAAATTGTCTGCACGCCTGCGAGTTCTGTCAAGTTCTTCTCCCAAATGACGTCTCCGTTCTTGGCATGCAATGCATAAAGGTTACCATTCCATCCAGGGAAATAGACGGTCTCGTCAGCGACGGACGGGGTTGCAGACACATCAAAACCAGTGGAGAAGTTCCATCTCAAAGCGAGCCCCGATACTGAAGACGCGTTGATTCGTTCTCCACATCCTACAGCACTCCTGTGGTTGAGGAGTCCACCTCCATGGTTTATCCACTGAAGAGATCAAAGCAGCAGTTCAGGCATAACAAACAATTTATGGATCACTCTATTGCAAATCCGTCCTAAGATATACGAACTTCAGTAGACAGTGGAGCGTTCTAGCGTTAATTAGCATGGCTGCCTGACAGACTCTTGAACATAAAGCCAAAATAATTTAGAGTATTGCTAGAACGATTTATTGGTGCAGATTACGTTCGTTCCTGACAGGGATGGGGCGAGAGAGAGAGAGAAAGAGAGAGACAGAGGTGGGCACACAGACATCTTCGGTTCCGCATATATGTCCAAACTGGAGCAGATGCTGAGCTGCAAGTAAGAAGAGTTTCCATCTCTCTCGACAAAAGCTCTCATAAAATCTCGGAAACCTTCCCGTCATGGTGTAAACTCTGAGGCTGCGTGCGTGAGGCGTGCCGTAAGGCACTAGTTCCTTGGCTGCAGGAGGGAGGACGTTATAAAGCGCAATGTGCAATAGTGCACTAGGTGGTAGAACTCTTAATTCTGTCTCAAAAGTGGGGGGAAGGAGGCAGGATAAGGCCTGCTACAGACGTAATATATATACATCATAGCTCCTTCGTAAGCCTCCTTGACAAATTGCTGCAACCGTGCCGTTAACATCATCGTTTCCCAACGTGGAAGCGAAGTCTATCTAGATCGTATCCTGTAAAAGCTGGTTCTCGAATGGCAGACCGCGTTGAACTTACGGTAATGCAGTGAGCACCACCACTTTATCGACGAAGACAACACGCAACCCTTCCCGTCCATGAATAATTATCTTTGGTCATGAGGAAAGCGTTAGGAGCTTCCGCAACTGCCAGCAGTGGCCCAGCACGTTTTCTTTTGAGACAAATTGGGAGAGGATTGACTGACGCAGCTCGCCTCTTTCATGGATTGATCCTAGTCCTTTTGGCATCATCAAGGTAAGTGCCCAAATGTGACAAGGGACTTGTGGGATTGACGGCATGCCATTGAGCTGCTCGGAGCGTAATGCGTTATATACGCATATCGTGAAGTGCTGCCTTTGTTAGGACTCCCTCCTAACTGTATGAAGAATTGGACACGAGTATATAGAATCCTCAGAGCTCGTCGCCAAACCAGCAGAAATGCCTGCACCACCCGCCTCATTCCCATGTAATGCCCCCAAGATGACGGTGACCAAACCCAGCATTTGAGTGCCCCGATTCCCGAAAAAGATCTTGCTGGCCAGGCATTTTGGGGTGGCGTGACAGCAGAATTTGTCTTCCAAACTTTGGAGGTACGGACTTTCCATTCCATTGGTTCGCAACGTGCTATGACGTCACAGCAGAGTCCCTTCACTCAGAAGTTACATAACAGCCACTTTGAAAACAAGGTGAATGATAAAAAGTAAACAAAAAGGAATCCACTAAAATGGTGTGAAGGAAGAGGAGATAAAGGGGAGAGAGAGAGAAAGAAGAAAGGTGGAGATCGTGTCTAAGAAGACATGAGGAGATAAAGAAGGAAAGAGAGAGAGACAAAGTCAACCACTTTAAAGTCTTCATTCAAGTCCAATGAAGAAGAGCCAATAGGAAAAATGCACTTTTAAAAATTCAAGAAATGCCTAATTTCTGCTTTGCCAAAATCTCATCGTTGCTAAGGCTACCCTGAGGGGCAAACCAAAAAGCTGAAGGTCGAATCCCATGTATGTAGTGCTTAGCGAGTTAGCTCCGTTTTGCCAATGCCCCGCTTAATATGCCCTTGAGTGGAACACGCTTGTGGCAACCCACTAAGGAATACCCTCATTGAAGGATGCTAGATAATTCAATGAAACCTATATGTCCTTCCCTCCACATCAAGACCTGATGCACATTGATTAAAGTTTAACCACATCATTACAAATTCTTCAATGCTCGCATAACTAAAGCTGCTACTCTTAGAGCGCTTGTTCACGCGAAGGGAGAGGTTGCAAACCAAAAATTTGAATTTGGGTTCACATGGAGGAAAAACCTGGTTTTTTTGCTAGCCCCTACTCAAGAGGAGGGGGCTCAAGCAGCAACAACCAATTGCCAATAGGACAAGCTGAGTTGCAAACCACCCTTCCCACGTGAACAAGCTCTTATTCTAGCCAAGATTTCCTTATCTCAGCTGGTTCCAATTGGAAATTAAAAGGCTACTACAAAAGGTTTGCCTTAATTTTAGGGTTGTTCAGAGTTCTTCAAGAAATCGACACTTTGCGAACCACCTTATATGAAGGGTCGGTCGGACCCACAAAAAATACTAGAATAATTTAAAAAAGGGGGTTTAAACCCGAAAGGCTCGAAAAAAATCAAGGTTCCAAAGCCATAAGGAGCCTTTTGGTGCGTCCCAGTATCACTTTCAAAAGTTCTTAGTAGCCTTTTGGTCTCATCGATTACATACATTTTAAGATTGTTTAAATTGTTCAGGTATTGAATGTTTATGTACTCCTTCCTTTCAAATGTATCAATAATCAAAAGTCCACCCAATAATAACTACTCTATCTTGATTCTTTATCTTTATAATCCCTTTTACTAAAATTCTTGAACCATTCCATCGACTACACATGCATAAATATGAAAGTAAGTAAGATGTTACATACTTTACTCAACTTGAGTAGAAGATTCAAAGGTGATCATTTATATGTCTTCTAGATAGAATCAATTCATTTCGCAAATTCTCTTCTCCCTTTTAATATAACATGACTAAGATTTGAATTTAGAACAATAAACTGATTCCATAAAACACCAAGATTCTTAATTTTTATTTTTTATTTTATTTTTCAATAAACCTAAAGCTACTAAAGAAAACTATAACGATTCATACTTATAAATGTAGATTATTGCAAGGATTCATACTAAGGAAAACTATAATGATTCATACTTATAAATGTAGATTATCGCAATGAGAAAATACATTTACCATCAAGACTAACATAAATTTAAATTTTGTATTGGCAACAATTAGAGTCTTTAAAAGTGCTTTAAAAATGTCAAAATTAAGTAGATGTGAGAGAGAGAGAGAGAGAGGAGGCTACTACACAAAAGTTTTACAAAGCTTTAAGAACACATTTGCATCTATATAATTGTACTAAAAGCATAATCAAATATATAAGTTAACACACATGAAAAGATATATAGAAGAGGACTAAAAACATAAAATTTGGAAGAATTCGAATTTGTAGCAATGCAAGCCATCAAGAGTACAACCCATAATTTCACACTTTATGTCATAAGAAGAAGAATTTAGAGCCTAGACTGTAAAAAGAAACTATGATTAAAACAAATAAAAAAAGCCAAAGAAACAAAATATGAGAACAATCACAACCTTTTGTTATCTTAACTCATCATGAGTTAAGAATCATTTCACAATTTGCCATCATATGGCCTTTTAAAATATAGACAAGAGATTATTATATTTAGTTAATAAGTTAAAATATAAAATAAGGGTCCGCACATGTGCATGCATGCACATGCACACACGCATAGACATGCATGCACATGCACACACATAAGCACACGCACCTACACACATTCATATGCTATATATCTAATTCATTTGCATTCACACTGTTTTAAAAAAGGTGAGAAAAAGTCATCACTTATAAGCCTAATTGATTGGCCTTTGAAGATTTTCATTTTCATTTAGCCTATGTAGAAAATAAATAGATTATTTATGTATGCACAAAATATATCTAAAACGTCTTCTGGTAGAGAAGAAAAAGCAAAAAAAGTTAAAAATAAATAGTGAAAGGTACGTTGCACTGTCTCCATAGATGTATCATCTTGAAGTTGTCTTTGCTCCACTAGACCACATATCTATTACATTAGAGAAATCTAAGTGGGAAAATCTGAATTCCTAATTCAAAAAATTTGGGGAAATAGAGTGAGTACAAATCCTACTTATTTGTATGAATACTTATTTGTAAAAATACAATATTCATACAAATATAAATATTAGTATGAATACCCACTGCTATATAGCCTATAGGCTCATAGTTGGCCGCTCTCGGCTCTTGCGCTTGGTTCTCTAGCTAAACAGAAGAGATCGAAGAAGTAAGGATGGCCTCATAGGTTGCTCAAGCAATCTTGAAGTTCTAAATTAAGATGGATTTATTTATTTTTATTGTGTGAGTTCTAAGGATCTCTCTTTTGAGCTCTCTTGTGTGACTTGTATTTTGTGTTCTTATTCGTTAGAGTTCTTAAGATCTCATTTTTAAGTCCCTAAGATCTCTATATGTGTCTTTAATTCTTTGTTTCAATTTTTGAAATTTTTAATGAAACTCTCTTTTGAAGTTTCAAATTTCTGTTTGTGAATTTGTATTTTTTGCATGTATTTATGTTAATTTTCAAAGTACATTTTTTAATAATTGGCATTTGTACACTCACTATTGATTCCTTCAATATCATGTGAATGAATGTTTTGCACTTATAATTTGTAAAATTTGAGTTCTTACACTTACTATGGAAGAATCTATATGTATTCTTTCAATTTTATGTGATGAATTTCTAAGTATTGGCATTCTTAATGTTGGGGTTCAGAAGGAGTTTCAAGGTCCTCAGGAGAGTATGACCTCCTCTAGCAATGGCCAAGCTAGGGCTGCCGCCACTGTCATCGCCGCCAAATCCATCCTACCACTAGATCCTAACAGCAACATGACAGATGTGGAGAGCATGCAAGAGAATATTGCAGTAGGTCCAATGATCCCAATCATGCAAGGGACTACCAGTGGCAGAAAAGACGCTAAAATGACCTTTGAGGATGACGATCGAGACATCGTAGACAAGTTCATATCCTTCCCCACTTTAGACTACACCTCGAAGGAAAAGACCTGACGGACGAGTCGAAAGAGGCAATCGCGGTACAACGGTTCCTATCAGAGATAAACGACACACATACGAAGAAAGTACCAAAGGCAACAAAAACAATCCGGGCGCAAAGAATTAACCATCCTTCGTGAGCCCATAACAGTGGCACAAACACCCAGAAGAGCAATGGAACAGTGCAAATGCCAACAAAAGACCTCTAGGGGAGGGAACCGTGTGCGAGTTGCAAGGCAGACCGTCTTATGTCGAAGCAGTTTAGAGCAGTAATTGAAGATTCTTTAAAGCCCCCAGTGCCGAGACACGACAGCAACGCAAGGAAGATCTTCCAAGTCCCCCCGAAAAGAAACGAAGACGAACAGCAAAGTCAAGGAGCCCACGGAAATGATGCACAAGATGGAGAAAGCTTGTCAGGTAAGCTCCCCTATGTTAAAGTCCACACCAGTCTGCTGAATGAAATGACAAAATGGCTTAGCTCTTGCATAGTTGTCAGGTACATCCATGGCCCAAGACCACCAGCGGCATTTCTAGAGGGATCTTGGTCGTGAAAGAGCCTATAGTAACCAATGTACTGTTCCTGAGGAATGGATTCATAGTTTTCCTATTTGAAAAGCCAGAGATGGCAAGCTCAGTGGTCGAAAGTGGAACTTGGACCATTAGAAGTCATCCATTATCTATGCAGATGTGGAATCCCTCTTTCTCCCCCCATATGAAGCCTCCGTCCAAAGCGCCCATTTGGGTCGAGCTCCTTGACCTCTCCCTGTCTCTCTTTCCTCAAGTGGAGAGGCTATGCACACCACTGGGGGCTCCCACTGGGTCAGTTGGGGATAGAAACTGAGAAATTTATTAATCCGCTAGGCAACCCGCAAGCGTGTGTGCTAATGGACTTAGCTATAGATCCCCCCCGGTGATCAAAATAGTAGATGGAGATGGTTGTGAGTTCATCCAAAAGGTGTTCTTAAAGAACATCTTGAACTCATGTTTTTGTATGGATTAGGGGTCATTTGATTAGAGATTGTCCGTCTCACACACGTAGAAATGTAGCAAGGGAAACTAAGGAGGCACCTACAAAAACAAACAAAGAAGAGCAGAGAAAGGCAAGGGAGGAGAAAGAGAACACCTCTGATGTATCTCAAGACTCTTTTGGCTGCATTCTAGTGAGATTGTTTTGGATTTGCCATAAACTGTGCTAGTGAGCTTACTGCATAACAAATATCTGGCCATGTGATTGTCAGATATATAAGAGATCCGATGAGTTGCCTGTAGTATCTGTCATTGACTGTAGGCTTTTCTGAATCTTTAGTAAGTTTCAAACTCTGTTCCATGGGAGTGGCTGCAATCTTGCAATCTACCATATGAAACTTCTTCAGGAGACTATCAACATACTTGAGCTGACTCATGAATGTGCTATCTGAATCTCTCCAGAACTCAATTCCAAGACAATAGTGCATAAGTCCAAGATCTTTCATGTCGAACTCTGTAGATAAGTCTTGTTTCAATTTTCTGATGAAGCTATCCTTGCTTCCTGTCACAATCAGATCATCTACATACAAAAATGCAATAGTAATGTCTTCCCCTTGAACTTCGTAGTAGAGAGCATGATCTGCATTGGACTTCATGTATCCCAGATCAGCAAAATACTTGTCAATTCTGTTGTACCAACTTCTGGGTGCTTGTTTTAAGCTGTAGAGACTTTTCTTGAGATGGCAAAACTTTTTCTCCTTTCCTGGTTCAACATAACCTACTGGTTGTTGCATGTAGACTTCCTCGTCTAGATAACCATTGAGAAATGCATTCTTGACATTAAGCTAATACACATTCCATTTGCCGAGTGTTGCTAGTGATATCAAGAACTGTGTGGAATCCATCTTTGCTACTAGAGCATAAGTCTCATCATAGTCTTGACCATATTGTTGTGTAAATCCTTTTGCAACTAATCTGGCTTAATATCTCTGAATACTGCCATCTGGATTGTGCTTCACTTTGTATACCCATTTGTTGGCTATGGCCTTCTTTCCTAGTGGAAGGTTGCATAATTCCCAAGTGTTATTTTTATACAAAGCATCCATTTCTTCATTCATAGCAGTTTGCCATTCTGGCTTGTCTACTGCGTCTTCGAAGTACACTGGCTCTTCTGTAGCCATGATGGTAGTCATAAGAGCATCGTTGGTGGTTTCCACCTGAATTGCTTTGCCTTTCTGAGCATATGTCAATCTAGCTGGTGGTCTGCTTTCCCTAGTAGACCGTCTGAGCTGTTGTGGCTCTGCTTGGGGTGTTGCTAGCAATTCTTGCTCTTCTTCATCAACCTGTTCTGTAGATGACTGTGAAGTCGATGCTTCTATCTCCTGTGTAGGTGAGGTTTTCCATTCTGATTTCTCATCAAAGATTACATCTCTGGAGATAATGACCTTGTGATTGATGGGATCATACAATTTGTATGCTTTGCTTTCTTCACTGTAGGCAACCATGATGCATTTGCATGACTTCGCATCCAAAGATGCCCAATGCATGGCTTGTCTCCAATGAATGCTTCATAAGGAGTCATACCTTGTATAGGTTCGGTAGGAAGCTGATTAAGCAAGTAGTTAGCTGTAGCTATTGCTTCTGCCCAATACTGATTTGGAAGATGCTTTTCACTAAGCATTGCTCTAGCACTGTCTACTAAAGTCCCATTCTTCCTTTCAGCTCTTGCATTCTGCTGAGGAGTATCTGCACATGTGAATTATCTTCGTATGCTGTGATTTCTGCAAAAATTCATGAATGCTGAAGACATGTATTCACCTCCTCTATCTGATCTCATGACCTTGATCTTTCTGCCTGTCTGGTTTTCTACCATGGCTTTGAATTCTTGAAATTTGGAAAACACTTCAGATTTCTCTTTCAAAAAATAGACCCAACAATATCTACTGTAGTTGTCGATGAAGGTCAAGTAATAAAGTGAACCATTGATGCTGCGGGTCTGGGCATAACCCCATACATCTGTATGTATCAAATCAAGAATACCTCATGCACGAGAGGTACTTATGACAAAGTTGGTTCGCTTTTGTTTACTGAAGCAGCATGCTTCGCAAACCTTTCCAAGAAACTATAGCTTCGGAATCTCAATTGCCATATTCTGATTCCTGAGATCTAACAAGTACTTGAAGTTGACATGACCATATCTCTTGTGCCATTTTGCAGATAGTGGCATCTGTTGCATTTGAGCTGACATGGCATGCTTATCTGGTACTGTAGCTAGCATTCTATATAAGCATCCTTCCTTGACACCTTTTGCTACTAGCTGACATCTTTTGGATTTGTCTCTGATAGTGCATTCACCACCGTCGAAGATGACTTTGTAATTGTGTTCTGTCATTTGACGTACTGACAAAAGGTTCTTGCTGAGCTTCAGAACATAGAGCACATCTTTGACCAATCCTTTCGTACCAGTGAAATTGTCCATAGGGATAACACGTGTCCCTTGAACTGGATTTAGTGTATTGTCTGCTGTGTAGATGACATTTTTCTGTCCTTCTAATGGCTTCATTTCTATGAACCATTCTTGATGATTTGTCATATGAGATGATGCACCGCTATCGATGTACCAAGGATCTTGTTCCACTTGGTCGACTTGATAGCTGAAATCCTCTTTGGGATTGAAATCAGTGTCTAGGTGCATTGTATCAGTCTGATGCAATCCCTCGCTTGCAAGAAACATATTTTCATGTTCATTTGCAAAATGACTATGACTAGAATGTCCACCACAATGATTTCCTCTACCTCGGGAATTTCCTCGATTGCTGTTGGATTGACCGCCTTGGTCGTATTGCTTCTTGCCGCAATCTCTTTCATAGTGTCCAAACTTGTGACAGTAGTTGCATTGAATGTTTGACACATTGGTGGATGCATTCCCTCGTCCTTGGAATCTTCCTCGATTGGAATGATTTCCTCTTTGCTAATTCTGATGTTGCTGAGGATGATGCTGATGCTGATTCTAATTTTGATTTTGTTGCTGATGACCACTTTTCTGGTATGATCTACCTCTGCCTCTGCCTTTGCCTCTGCTTCTATGTGAAGCTGTGAATGCCTGATCATTAGAATGACCTTTACGTGCTTGAATGGCCTGAGTCCTGAGTTCTTCACCAAGTAGGACCGATTGAAGTTCTTCTAGTGTCAGAATTTGCCATTGGATGGCAATACTCTAGACTAGATTCTCGTATCCTTCTCCTAGTCCATTCAGGATGACTTGAACCATTTCTTCAGGGTTCATAGTCTCTCTTGCTACTGCAAGTTAATTGTTGTAGTCTTTTATGCAGAGTACATAAGCATGACCGGTTTCACTGTTGTTGCGGAAACTCTGGTTGATCTGGTTTCTCAGGGTGAGAATCCTGGATGTGTTCTTGGACTCGTAGAGAGATGCAAACATATCCCATGCTTCTTTTGATGTTTTGACTGTGTTGAGTTGTCCTAGCATGACATCTTGCACATTCTGCTTGATCAGGTGATAGGCATACATGTCTTTCTTATCCCATTCTTCTTGAGCTCGGGCAATGGCAGGATCTACTACTGGCGCGGAAACTGTTTGTGTAGATGTAGATTCTGTTGCTGGTGCTGTGACAACATATGGAGTAGAGCTACTGGTGGCTGGATCGACCAATGGTCTAGGTGTAGACCCATCGACATTCTCCCATTTGTCCTAAAGCACAAGAATGGTCTCCATTTGGTATTTCCATGTACCATAATTGGAGTTGTCTAACTTAGCAGATGCCTCCAGATTGAGGTTGCTAGTCGACATGGTGCAAGAAATGTACTCAAAAGTGTCGTGAAGATCTCTGTATGAATCAATTGCAAATACACTAAATATGCCAAGTGAAATCTTTGAACCGTCGGTGAAGATAGAACTACAGTATATAAAATCTGATCTGTATTACAAGGCCTGTGGCAATGATGCCGAGAATAGCCAAGAGGCTTTACAAGGCTGAAATGATGTGCACGATGCCGTGAGATAGCCGAATAACACCTATTTCATTAATTTTGGACTTTTTGTGTTGTTTTTGGACGACGCCCAAAAATCCTTCCCAAATGAAAACTTTACTTTATGAAAATATCCTTTCCAAATCAAAATTTTACTTTCTAAAAAGTTTCTTCCCAAATCAAAAGTTCACTTTGTGGCACTGTCATATTCACATAAAAATATTGTTTTTTCAATCTATACTTTTGCACCAACATGCAAGAATTTGAAATAATCCTATATTAGAAATTCTAGCTATATCTAAGTTATTTGTTAATTTAATTATTTTTAATATTTTTCCTTGACGTTTTTCCTTCCCAAATCAAAAGTTCACTTTGTGGCTCTATCATATTCACATACAAATATTGTTTTTTCAATCTATACTTTTGCACCAACATGCAAGAATTTGAAATAATCCTATATTAGAAATTCTAGCTATATCTAAGTTATTTGTTAATTTAATTATTTTAAATATTTTTCCTTGACGTTTTTCGTTGACGTGATAAATTTATAAATCCATGAAAGGAGACTTAAATATTTCATGAAAATAACATTGTCACTCGGCAATATGCACAAAATTTAACAAAACTTTTAATAAATAGAAAGAAGACATGATGCCATAAGACCAAAGAGGGATAATAGCAATTGTAGCTTTATGTATATGATTACATTGAGAGACGTTGCTCTTAGCTAGAGTCTTTATATCCAAAATGATATAGATTGAACATATGTTTACAATTTAAATTGTTGCTCTTAAAGAGCCTCAATTTGTGCCATCTGCATAATTTGACACCCCATTGTCTTATTGCTCAATGTCACGACAGTCCCTTGCCAGTTGCCATCTGCATAATTTGACCTAGGCTTGTCTTGCCAAGCCTTGCCCCTTGGGTGCATTGACTCCCCATTGTCTTATTGCTCAATGCGATAGTCCCTTGCCAGGTGCCATCTGCATTAACTCCCTGTTGTCTTGCCAAGCCTTGACCCTTGGGTGACATCCAGTGCAAAATACAGGTGCCATCTGCATTAACTCCCACAAGTTATCTTGCCAAGCCTTGCCCCTTGGGTGCATTGACTCCCCATTGTCTTATTGCTCAATGTGATAGTCCCTTGCCAGGTGCCATCTGCATTAACTCCCTATTGTCTTGGCAAGCCTTGACCCTTGGGTGACATCCAGTGCATATTTTGACTCTCATTTGACATACGAGGTGATGACTCTGATTATAATTGTCTTGGATTGGCTCCTTGCCTAGTACCCAAATAAAATCCTTCTGAATCAATGGACTTCAATACAAAGCTTTAATCATGGACATTCTTCATTTGCGCTATCTCCTTCTACTTCCTCCATGGCGAGCATCCTTAAAAATTCGTGTATATGCAAAATAGTTTGCTGTGGTATTTTTATTTTTCCTTCTACCTCATATCCCATGTGCTTCTTTGATTTCTTTGCCCTTGAATGCCAAGACACTATGATTGTCTCCGTCGAAACTTGAGAGACTGCTTCATCATTTGGGACCCACTCCTTCATTATACAATTAGTATATAATGTGTTGTTATCCATATTCTCCTTCCTGCCCTTTGGCTCATACCATACCGCTGTAAATGTTGTAGCTCTCCCTTGGTCATCTCTTTGCACATCAACTACTTTTGCAACCCAAAACTTCACATTCTCATATTCATCATCCGATGGCCGAACCACAACAAAACAATCAACCTCTATATCTACTTGTGGCATAAAGTCTCTCTTCTTCGGTCCACAATATGGACGTGGGAGTAATGATACAAAATCATTTTCAAAGACTGGAGCTGGGCGCAAATCGTTATGAACATTTGGCCAAAACATATTGCATTCTTCCTTGACATCCTTTGAGCCTCGCATTCTCTCAAGGTCCTTTATTAAATTTCGTGTCTTGTTAATTACAGTGGTAGTGTGTTCTCTCCAAATAGGCTTCAAATCAGGATATCTCTGGAGCATTTCCTCTTTGTATGTAATAAATGCTTTTAATCCATCTATTTCACAATTAGACCTCTCATTAAATTCTTGTATAGGAGCCCATGTTGGATACCTTTCCTTGCTGGGAATTGAAGTTAAGAGACTGTAAGGTTCTTCAGGTTCCCATTTTGTATCATGAGAATACTGTTGCCATTGCATTACGGGTTTTTCATCTTAAAAAAAAAAATGAAAGTAGTGTGGATTGGTATGACCTGTCAATGCATCACCACCCGTTTGTATGAAAGGTAGAATGAAGCTCTTCCAATCATACATTCTTTCGAGCCTCTCACATACTGTACTTTCCTTACGACCACCAACTTGCCTGCCACATCTTCTTACCAAGTCATCTATTGTCTCCACATCCTTGCATTTAAGCTCCCTTGAGACTGTGCTAAAAACCTGATCGATATCCTCATGTGTATGCCCAACATACAAAAATCCACATTCGACCTCATTGAAGATTCGATGAGCAACTAGCATGGAGCAGAAGGCAAACATAAGTACATTCTTATTTTCTCGCCAGCAATTATCAGCTTGTACTCTCAAAGTCGGTGGCAGGCGACCTTTTTCTGCATGTACATTGCGAATTGCCTTCATAATAGATGTTACAACTTGATTGCTATCATGTAGATGCAAGGAATCAATCCATATATCTGCAAAGAACTTAATTCCATGCACTAACACTCCACATAGATGTGTCTTTAGAAAGTGCTTTCCTTGTAATTTAGGTGGAGTGGCAACAAAACGAGGCAATGTTGTTGTATTCTGATCCATGCCATCTACAATAAGACACATGTAGTCATCAGGATGCGAAATAGCTTGCTCCTTCCAAAATGCATATTTTTGTCTGGAATGTCGAATAAGGTCATGATGAGATTTTCGGTTTTTTTTGTATAATTCCCTTTGATTTGGACATGTTGCACTCTCAATCGCTCGCTTTAAATCATCACAGACATTGCACTTTGACATTTTTTGCCTCCTTGGGATTTTAACATATCCAAAGTTCTTCTTCCAAAGAGTATACAAAGTATGAGAAGAAGCTACAGCATCCCCTCTTTGCCTTTGCTTTTCTGCAATAGAGTCAAATACTTCGAGCTTTGTCAAGCCCATTGGAAGGTGCATTTCAGTGATCGCGTCACCGTTAGGGAGTTTGGTAGATATATGGGGTTGAGGCAAAGCATTTTCATGTATGAAGTCTTGTAAAATTGCTGCTGCCCTGACAGTTGAGATTCTTGATTTGGACCTTCCTCTATTACCGTGAATGCTAAATTTGTTGCCGCCCTTTGCCTTGGTGACTAAATCCCAATATGTACCATGGGATAATCCAGTAATATTGCGATATGCCTTATTGCAAATCCTTTTTCCATTTACGAGAGGTTTTACCTTTTGTCTTGAACTTAGCCTTTTATTGCCATTCTGAAAAAAGCAAGAGAGACTTGTGAGAAGGTATTCATTTCTTTCGCTTCCCCTTCTTTGCCACACGTGTCCTCTACATTCCCTGATGTCTGCAAGATCAATGAAGCGCATACATCTTCGCTTGCAACATAGATATCCCAATGCATTTAACATGTTCTCCTCCTTCATTACTCTCTTCCTCTTTGGTTGCTTTTGTGGATCTGCCTGGATTCTCTTTCTCTTCATGCATATGTATGACCGTTTTCGTTCCTCGTACACATTGTTATCTGTATTTATGCACTTCTTCTCCTCACATTTGTTTGTAACCAAGCATCCATGATTGGTCGTTGCATCCTTGTTCATATCACAATCAAAGTTAAATACTGAATAATCCTCTGTTGATCTCATCCTCATTTTTAACATACTCTTAGGACCATTCAATGAATTCAATATTCTACGAGAGTATTGAGAACCTTGAAACTCTTCCACTCCTGAGAGAACATCACTCATTGGGACATCTTGCATGGCTTTCACAAATCCACAACCTTGATTGACACCAGGTTTGTTAATATGCATGAACTCATCCACACTTGACAAGACATCGCTATTGAAACCTTTGCCCTTCTCACTGTGCAAGAATTCATCCACCCCAGATCAGGCTTCGCTTCTAAAATCATTTTGTTTCTTGGAACCAATGAACTCATCCACTCCAGATAAGATGTCACTTCTATAATTGAGTATATTGAAATCATCCACATTTGAAGTGATAGAGCCTGGCACATGGGCACGCTTTTTAGGTCCTTTGATATTGTAGTATGCGTTGTCTTTATCATTGAAAACCACGTGCCTCTTTCTCATGTTTAAAAATTGCATGCTCCATCTCATATTCTTGCCTACCTCATAGTAGGGATCACATAAGGATGTTATGTTATCAACCATACCATCATCAGTGACTTTTAGAATCCTCATCTGCGCAAATGACCATTGCTCCACTTGTTCAAATCCCAATACTTCACCTTCTGCTACAAAGTATTGTCACCATCGGATATGATTTACATGGTCGATCACGCATTATACACCGTTTTTTCCCTAGTGGTATGCACATTCGCAAAAAAACATGCCCTTAGGTATGTTATCTGACCACTTGGTACTTATCGGATGGGTGTGCCTCTTTGACAACATTTTAATACAACCTAAGTTGAGGTATAGGTAAAGTATTATGCCCATCGGATATGCTTTGCATGGTCGATCGAGCATTAAATACAATTTTTGCCTTAGTGCCATGCACATCCGTAAAAAAACACGCTGCTAGGTGTGTTATCCGATCAAGCACTTATGCGATGGGAATGCCACTTTGCATGTAAGTCAATTCCACTTAGTTGAAGGTGTGTGCAAAGTATCGTGCCCATCAGATATGCTTTGCATGGTCGATCGAGCATTAAATTCCATTTTTGCCTTAGTGCCATGCACATCCGTAAAAAAACACGCTGCTAGGTGTGTTATCTGATCAAGCACTTATGCGATGGGCGTGCCACTTTGCATGTAAGTCAATTCCACCTAGTTAAAGGTATGTGCAAAGTATTGTGCCCATCGGATATGCTTTACATAGTTGATCGAGCATTAAATACCATTTTTGCCTTAGTGCCATGCACATCTGTAAAAAAACACGCTGCTAGGTGTGTTATCTGATCAAGCACTTATGCGATGGGCGTGCCACTTTGCATGTAAGTTAATTCCACCTAGTTGAAGGTGTGTGCAAAGTATTGTGCCCATCGGATATGCTTTGCATTGTCGATCAAGCATAACACACTGTTTTTGCCTTAATGTCATGCACAACCGTATAAAAACACGGCCATAGGTGTGTTATTCAAATAAATACTTATCAGATGGGGCCTCCACTTTGCACGCAAGTCCGTTTTAACTACATTGAGGTGCGTGCAAAGTATTGTCACCATCGGATATGATTTACATGGTCGATCACGCATTATACATCATTTTTTCCCTAATGATATGCACATTCGCAAAAAAACACGCCATTAGGTGTTATCTGACCAAGTACTTATCGGATGGGTGTGCCTCATTGAGAACATTTCAATACCACCTAGGTTGAGGCGTACGAAAAGTTTTGTGCCCATCGGATATCCTTTGCATGGTCGATCGAGCATTAAATACTATTTTTACTCTAGTGTCATGCACATCCGTCAAAAACACGTTTCTAGGTATGTTATAGGATCAAGCACTTATGGGATGGGCATGCCACTTTGCATGTAAGTCGATTCTACCTAGTTGAAGGTGTGTGCAAAGTATTGTGCCCATCGGATATGCTTTGCATTGTCGATCAAGCATAAAACACCGTTTTTATCTTAGTGTCATGCACATTCGTAAAAAAACGCAGTCCTAGATGTGTTATTCAAACTAGTACTTATCGGATGGGGGCTCTAGTTTGCACGCAAGTCCGTTTCAACTAGTTTGAGGTGTGTGCAAAGTATTGTCACCTTCGGATATGATTTGCATGGTTGATCAAGCATAACACACCGTTTTTGCCTTAGTGTCATGCACAACCATATAAAAACACGGCCATAGGTGTGTTACTCAAATAAATATTTATCATATGGGGGCTCCACTTTGCACGCAAGTCCATTTTAACTACATTGAGGTGCGTGCAAAGTATTGTCACCATCGGATATGATTTGCATGGTCGATCACGCATTATACATCATTTTTTTCCTAATGACATGCACATTCGCAAAAAAACACGCCATTAGGTGTGTTATCTGACCAAGTACTTATCGGATGGGTGTGCCTCATTGAGAACATTTCAATACCACCTAGGTTGAGGCGTATGAAAAGTTTTGTGCCCATCGGATATCCTTTGCATGGTCGATCGAGCATTAAATACTATTTTTACTCTAGTGTCATGCACATCCGTCAAAAAACACGTTTCTAGGTATGTTATAGGATCAAGCACTTATGGGATGGGCATGCCACTTTGCATGTAAGTCAATTCTACCTAGTTGAAGGTGTGTGCAAAGTATTGTGCCCATCGGATATGCTTTGCATTGTCGATCAAGCATAAAACACCGTTTTTATCTTAGTGTCATGCACATTCGTAAAAAAACGCAGTCCTAGATGTGTTATTCAAACTAGTACTTATCGGATGGGGGCTATAGTTTGCACGCAAGTCCGTTTCAACTAGGTTGAGGTGTGTGCAAAGTATTGTCACCTTCGGATATGATTTGCATGGTTGATCAAGCATAACACACCGTTTTTGCCTTAGTGTCATGCACAACCATATAAAAACACGGCCATAGGTGTGTTATTCAAATAAGTACTTATCAGATGGGGGCTCCACTTTGCACGCAAGTCCGTTTTAACTACATTGAGGTGCGTGCAAAGTATTGTCACCATCGGATATGATTTGCATGGTCGATCACGCATTATACACCGTTTTTTCCCTAGTGGTATGCACATCCGCAAAAAACACGCCCTTGGGTATGTTATCTGACCAAGTACTTATCGGATGGATGTGCCTCTTTGACAACATTTTAATAACAACTAGGTTGAGGTATATGAAAAGTATTATGCCCATCGGATATGCTTTTCATGGTCGATCGAGCATTAAATACCATTTTTGCCTTAGTGCCATGCACATCCGTAAAAAAACACGCTGCTAGGTGTGTTATCTGATCAAGCACTTATGCAATGGGAATGCCACTTTGCATGTAAGTCAATTCCACCTAGTTGAAGGTGTGTGCAAAGTATCGTGCCCATCGGATATGCTTTGCATGGTCGATCGAGCATTAAATTCCATTTTTGCCTTAGTGCCATGCACATTCGTAAAAAAACAGGCTGCTAGGTGTGTTATCTGATCAAGCACTTATGCGATGGACGTGCCACTTTGCATGTAAGTCAATCACACCTAGTTGAAGGTGTGTGCAAAGTATCGTGCCCATCGGATATGCTTTGCATTGTCGATCAAGCATAACACACCGTTTTTGCCTTAGTGTCATGCACAACCATATAAAAACACGGCCATAGGTGTGTTATTCAAATAAATATTTATCATATGGGGGCTCCACTTTGCACGCAAGTCCGTTTTAACTACGTTGAGGTGCGTGCAAAGTATTGTCACCATCGGATATGATTTGCATGGTCGATCACGCATTATACATCATTTTTTTCCTAATGACATGCACATTCGCAAAAAAACACGCCATTAGGTGTGTTATCTGACCAAGTACTTATCGGATGGGTGTGCCTCATTGAGAACATTTCAATACCACCTAGGTTGAGGCGTACGAAAAGTTTTGTGCCCATCGGATATCCTTTGCATGGTTTATCGAGCATTAAATACTATTTTTACTCTAGTGTCATGCACATCCGTCAAAAAACACGTTTCTAGGTATGTTATAGGATCAAGCACTTATGGGATGGGCATGCCACTTTGCATGTAAGTCGATTCTACCTAGTTGAAGGTGTGTGCAAAGTATTGTGCCCATCGGATATGCTTTGCATTGTCGATCAAGCATAAAACACCATTGTTGCCTTAGTGTCATGCACAATCGTCAAAAATCGTAGGTGTATTTTTGAAACAAGTACTTATCGGATGGGGATGCCACTTTGCACACAAGTCAATACTGCCTAGGTTGAGGAACGTGTAAAGTCTTGTGTCCATTGGATATGCTTTGCATAGTTTGTCTCACATGATACACCATTTTGTTGCTAGTGTTATGCACAATCGTCATAAAATACATAGGAGGTGTGTTATCCGAACAAGTACTTATGAGATGGGTGCACCACTTTGTATGCAAGTCAATAAGACCTAGGTTGAGGAGTGTACAAAGTTTTGTGCCCATTGGAGAAATGTAGATGCGATAATATTAGAAAATTCTCGGTATATGTATATGTGTGTGTGTGTGTGGCAAACAATTTTGGCACAAAGTAAACACCTAGTGCACAAATTATGCACTTCATACCTTGAGTAAATAAGCTTGTTGATGAGGATAAATATGCCCTTGAATAAAAGCACAGTTGTTGTATGACCACAATAGGATCGCTTTGACACCTGTGATTTTGCCCATATGTAAGTTTACAAATACTATAAAAAATCATGTAATAATATATTAATAGTTTGCAAATGTGTATAGCAAGTGAGTAATGGGAAGTGGAAGTGGGAATGAGGAGGGAGGAGTGGAATAGGATAGGGAAGTAATAAGGGTGTATGATAATAAGTATAAAAAATAGTATAATAATATATTAATAGTTTTTAAATGGCAAGTGAGTAATGGGAAGTGGAAGTGAGAGTGGGGAGGGAAGAATGGAATGGGAGAGGGGAAGGTAATAGGGGAGTAGGCTAATAAGGGAGTGAAATGAGTGAGGAAGTTAATAGGGGATGAAAAAGAGGAGGGTGAGATGGGGAAATATGGGATTTTGGAAAATGGGAGGAGTATGGGACGTGGTGGAAATGTGGGATGGGAGTGGTGGCAATGGGGAGGAAGAAGAAATGGATGGATGGGAGGAGGGCTAATGTATGAGGGATGGGGGTTCAATAGGAGAGGGGGAGTAATGGGAGCCAATCGGAGAGGAGATAAATGAAAAGCCAATAGGAGAGAGGGGAGGAATGGAAATCCAATAGGAGAGGAGGAGGAAAACCTAATTTTTCTTATATATAGTCTTCCTTCATTCATTCATTCTCCCCTCATTTCATTCAAGCAAGAAAGCAAGGACGATCAAGAGAGCAAGGAAGGAAGAGCAAGAAAGCAAGAAAGAGCAAACTTACAAACTGTTTCCAGGTACTTGCAAACTTTTTTTTCTAGTTTCTTTTTTAAAATTTGAAGAGAGAGAAACTAGAGAGAGAAAGGTTCAGGGGAGGGGAGGGAGGGGAGGGAGGAGGAAGGGAGGGGAGGAAGAGGGTGGGAGGGGAGGGAGGAGGAAGGGAGGGGAAGAAGGGGCGAAGAGGGAGGTGGGTGGGAGGGAAGGGGGTGGGAGGGGAGGCTGGCGCGGCGGGTGGGAGGGAAGCGGGTGGGTGGGGAGGGGGCTGAGAGGAGGAGGGGGGAGCGGCTGAGAGGGGGAGGGGGGGGCGCGGCTGAGAGGAGGGGGGAGCGGCTGAGAGGGGGAGGGAGGGGGGGCGCGGCTGAGAGGGGGAGGGGGGGGCGCGGCTGAGGGGGGGAGGGGGGGAGAGGGTGAAGAGGGGGGCTGGCGGCCGCGGCCGCCAGCCCGGGAGGGTGGGGGAGCGGCTGAGGGGGGGGAGGAGGGAGGGGGGCGCGGCTGAGAGGGGGAGGGGGGGGGCGCAGCTGAGGGGGGGAGGGGGGGGGAGGGTGAAGAGGGGGGGCTGGCGGCCGCGGCCGCCAGCCCAGGAGGGTGGGGGAGCGACTGAGGGGGGGGAAGGGGAAGAGGTGGGGGAGCGGTTGAGAGGAGGGGGGAGCGGCTGAGAGGGGGAGGGGGGGGTGAGGGGGGGAGGGGGGGGAGGGTGAAGAGGGGGGGCTGGCGGCCGCGGCCGCCAGCCCAGGGAGGGGGAGGTGTTGCGAAGGGGGGGGGGGGGGAGGGTGAAGAGGGGGGGGGCTGGGTGAGAGGAGGGGGGGGGGGGCTGG